>NC_046373.1:11774347-12074347 GCF_011125445.2 Fundulus heteroclitus | reverse complement strand
GTTTGTATATGTTTAAAAACACATGATAAATTAAACTGAAAAAAAAAAAAACGCATTAAATCGCAATATTAAGATAAAAAAAAATCGCAATTAGATTATTTTCCAAAATTGTTCAGCCCTAGTGGTTAGCACAACGGTAAATGTCACCCTGCTCTAATATTAATGCAAGCAAATTATGTGATTACTTTCAGTTTGGTGTCAACCAAATTAGCGGTCCATGTTTTTTTTTTAACACTTTGGTACATTAAGCTCATCTGTCAGGCATGGGTGTCTAAATCTACTCAGTGATTTTCCTTTCACAAACCCAAGCTAAGACCACCTTTTTAATTAGCAAAAGATTTGTCCATTTGTAAAATGTTATTTTGCAGTCTTTAGTTGTGGATCTGGGTAAGAAAAGATAAGCCCTTCACAATGTCCTTTTTCCTTTCAAGGCTGAATTCAAACAAAAGTCTTGCCTAGGACCCGACTCTTCAAATACAGCAAGTCTGTGGGATTCGAGAGATTGTGCTGCTTTTCGAACAGGTGCTGTTCTGGCAGCCATTACGGCATCTTAAAAGAAGCTGGAAGCCAAAATCTGGATCGTTGGTCGGCAGCACATCTAAGCCCATTTAAAATAAATTCTCCTTTTTATAGTAGTGGTATAATCCCCCCCCCCCCCCCCCCCCCAAAAAAAAAACAAAAACAAAAAAAAACAATGGAGGAAAACTTCAGAACAATCTTTTGTTGCAATTTCTGCTTTATTTTAGAAGATGATCAGAGTTTCTTAGAGGCCCATAAATAAGCTGTGACACATGAGCCCATCTCTGTCAGCCACTCTTCAAAATGGGGAACACAAGAGCACATGCCGTTCAAGTTAGGCGAATGGAGGTCGATCTGCCCCAGCTAAAGGTAGTAGCTGCTCGAAAATAGATCACTGTTCACATATATACGGCCTCAACAATGATTTTAAAAAGTTTGTGTGGCAACAAAAAACGTCCTGTGAGGAAACCTAGATCATAGGAGGTAGATCAAATCTAAGGGAACTCTTACTGGACTTGCGAGCTTTTGGTCAAGCGAGGCTAAGTTCTGGCTTTTCGGCCACAGACGCATATTCAGGGCTGAATATGTGGGAAAACACATCCTACCTCCGCTAGGGTACAGTGGACCGTTCTGTGAGACGGTGGGCCTGTTTGCCTTTTAAAAAAGAAACAAATGAACAAAAAAAATCCGGTTTAGCTTTCCAAATCTTTCATCCAGACTCAGGGTTTCCCTCATTGTATTACGGGCCTGGCGTTCCCGCCTACGTGCTTTACTGGGAAATTCGCGAAGCAAACACGACGATGAGATGCAGAAGCGTGGAGTAAATTGAGGAGTATGGTGACTGCATTCATTGCCTCTCCATATTCTGAGAGGAGCGTGCCACAGACATGTGGAGAATGCAGTGGTGTGAGTAAAGGTCCGGGCTGCCGTCTCGTAGCCGAGTAACCGCTCCTCGCTGAAGGTGCCCCATCAGCGGTAACGGAGACCACATTTCTCAGACCGACCCGTCTTTGAGTTAACATTTCTTTCATTGCTGAGTAAACGTCCCTTTCCTCCGGTGTCTGTTATTATTATTACCTATTGGGTTTCCAGTGTCTACTTTTAATACAGAACCCATTTGCCTCAGAGCAAACCATTTCACATCCTCTGCTCATTCATATAAATTGTCTTTTTTTTTTTTTTTTGGTCCGTTTGTGGTTCCCTGTGTCAGTTTTTCCATCGGGAACATCCCCACCTCTACGGCAGTCCACTGGCTCTTCGACGGGATGTTCTGGTGTGTGTTTTTTCTGTGAACTGAAGCCTAAAACATCCTGAAAAAGAAAAAAAAACCTCTCTTTGTGATACAACCTGATATGTACCAAAACCCGAGCATTGTAGTTCACATCTGTGCCTGCGGAGCACTTTGAACGGCGTAGTCAAGCTGGGTCTGTACATCAAGGATCTTTATTGTCATTATGTGACCATAAGGACGTTTTGAATGCACTTGACACTTTGACGAGAAGCGTGCTAAAAGCCCCTAGCACCTCATGAGATTTAAGCGTGGTTAGAGGCAAAAAGACAGATGGCAGTCACTTTGACAGAGCAATGCAAAATACTGCGCAAATGCACCAGACGTACACTCCCTGAGAAGTTAAAAAGTGGGCGACTACTTATTAGCAAAAATGGAAAATACATGTGCGTTACTAGACAGGCTTTCCCTGAGAACTCAAAAGTTTGCAAACGGTCGCTAGCAAAAATTTGAATCTTCAACTCAAACGAACTGTGCAATTTGCATGGATGTCCAAGCAAGCGCTCGCTGACAAACCGAAAGCACGCAAATAGACATTTGCATGAGAGAGAGTAAATAAATCTCAATCAGAACTAGCAGTGGCGGACCCAGTAGCGTGCTTGTAACATGTAGCAGACTTTGGTTGGCGGTTTTCACCTCGCTCCCTGCCCTGCTGTAGCTCAGGCTTCCTCCTGATCTGCACACTGCGTCCCGCGCCGTGCCGTCTACCCGTGGTTTCTGCTTAGGAAACGCTCCGATTGTCTTCGCGGGTAGAACAGCATCGGTGCAGAAGGGCATATAGGACGGCGCAGAATCAATGATCAAGAATCTTTATTGTCATTATGTAACAGCTGTGAAGATTCTTGAGTCTTGAAGCTCCTTGTAGGTCTTCGAGCCAATATGTGCTGCACCCGTCCCATTAGCATCGAGGCGGCAACAAAAAGGGACAATTCAGTGACATCAACACAAATGGACCTTCTGTGGGGGAGATGGGCTACCAAAAGGCTCTGGAATAGTTCTTTGAAAAACACGGACAGGCTTCATGTGGTGACCCAACATGCAGCCGGTGCCAGAAAAAGCAGAAGAGATCAAAACCCAGAAGCTCTTCTAGGAGCTCCCTGATTTTTATTCCTTGGCCTTTAAGAGATTAGGTTGTTGGTTCCGTGTTTGCACTTTATTTATTTATTTCACTTAATAAATGTGACCATCATTACACTGATTGTTTCGCTGGCTGATTACTTAATGCTTACTTCAACTTAAGGGGAAACGAGTGATGCTCATTTTAATTGTATTTTAGTTTTTGATTTTGTTAAAGAAAGTGTTTCAACACTGTGCCTTTTTTTTTAAGCCGCTGTAGTTGGTGTTTAAGTACTGCCAAAGTCTTATAATAACAGACAATGGAATTGTCATATTTTCAAATTTCCTGTCAACTTAAATTTTTTTTTTTTTAAAACGAAAACATGACGGTCTGCAGCAGCGCAAAACCCCGAGACAAGGAAATAAATGGTGAGTTTGGTCTTGGGTCTTTTAATACATCTTCACCGAACATGCTAATTAACCTGGACAGCGCTTTAGCATCGCTAGTTGGAAAAGGAATAATCTGAGCTTTTTCTTAAACGACCCAAACGCTGTGAAGTACTTTTTAGTAATGATGCTGACATCAACTGGAATAAGAGCCGCTTAATGATCCCTGTTGGGGAAAGTGTGAACAGAAATGTGATATATCAGTACGACGCTGTTTTCTACACTTTTTTTTTTGGTGGGGGGGGTTGCTTTGAGGTCCTGCGGTTCACGCTGCATCACAGTAATGACGTTCATTAGGCTAGCAAACAGTATTTCTCACTGGGGTGTATCGCACACTCGATTTGTTCGGCGCATCGCTCTCGTCCCCGCCATCATTCAGCCTCTTCCATCTGTGCAATTTCTCTTTAATAAGCTCTTTAATCCCGCCTCAGGCGCGCGATTACGCTGATGATGTCGATGTTGATTACTGCTGGTCGGCTCGATTTGAGCTGCGCCCCCCCCCTCCCTGCAGGGCACGAGTGTGAAATTAGAAGGGAGGGGGGGCGTAATCTTTCTGGGGTTGATGTGTTTCGGTCCCTCAGATCTGCCTCTCCACCACAGCCATGTGCAACAAATGTGTACCAAACCATGTTGATTACCGCTTTCTCATCCTGTTTCCTTCAGATGGTTGTGTCCTGACCCCGGAGTCAAGCCCGCGACGGTGCCTCCGTGCTGCTCGCCGTCATGAGGGGGCGCTGCTCCCGAAAGCTGGGCGTGCTGGCCAAGGCCGGCGTCCTGCTGTGCGTGCTGTGGCTGGGGTACCTTGTGTTGGAGCGAGCCTCTTTCCCCTCGTCTCCCTCCGCCGACGAAGACGAGGAGGAGCGCAATCTCCAGGCCAGGCAGCTGGAAGTGGAGGAGAGCGGGATAGACGGGCAGCTGGCCAGGCCCCTCTACATTAAGCCGCCGGCAGACAGCAAGGCGCCGGGCGAGTGGGGTCGGGCCACTCACCTCAACCTCGGCCCTGAAGAAAAGAAACGGGAGGAGGAGAGCGTGGAGCGCTACGCCATCAATATTTACGTCAGCGACAAGATCTCCCTCCATCGGCACATCCAGGACCACAGAATGAACGAGTGAGTGGGTCAAAATACCCCAGTGTCCGCTACATTCGAAACGTTGCCCACTGACTAAACGGAGTTAAACTTCACCCCTTCTTTTCACCAGAGCCGGCCAAAACGATAGTCAGTATCGAAGGGCACATTTTAGAGTTCTGTTCACAAGCAGCCGCAGCGAAGACGTCCATAATTACAGCGTGCGTGGCGTACCAGACAACAGCAGCAGAAAAGATAAGATAGATAGATTTATTGATCTCACAATGGAGAGATTTCCTTGTGACATCGGCTCTTATAAGCAACAGAAGGTGCACAAAGGAGAAAAGGTGCATGGAGTATAAACAGTACATCCAGATATATACAGTTTATGGGGGAAAAAAATAAAATAATATACAAATATCGAATAGTTGTTGCACGGTTATTGCAGTGTACAGGATTATTGCACAGGGTATAAAATAGTTATTGCACAGTTGTTACAGTGTTATTACACCAGGTTATAGTGCAGTGGCATTGTAAAGTCTGATGGCAGCAGGGATAAATTACCTGTGGTAGCACTCCTTTTCACACACGGGATGTATAAGTCTGTCACTAAAGGAGCTGCTCAGCTCCTCTACAGTCTGGTGCAGGGGGTGAAAGGTGTTGTCCATGATGGATTTAAGCTTGGACAACACCCTCCTCTCGGCCACTTCCTCCACCGAGTCCAGAGTGCAGCCCAGGACTGAAGTGGCCTTCCTCACCAGCTTGTTCAGTCTCTTTCTGTCCCCGATCAGTCGGCGACAAAAGTGCGACTCGATACTGAAAGCTGCTGAGTTGTTGTTTTTTTTTAGTGAAGCTGCATGGTTGAAAGTTGTCTGGTTTATTTCCTCCTCAGCTATTCTCACCTCTCCACTTGTGAGTGCAGCATCCTTTATAAGTAGTTTCCTCTCCCCGCCTGTGCTTTATGCTTCACCGGCTTCTGGCACCAGTGCAAACCCAGATGTAGGCGTCCGCCCTACTTAGATCTGACTTCCCCAAATCTTTTAGACATCGGTGGCCTGGGTGAAACAGAAATGAACTCTTTTTGCTGCTGCGATACCTGCACGACCAATAAATAAATAGAACTAGACTGGAAAAAACGAAAACTTTGATCTCCTCGTCCGTTTGAGGAAGCCATGTGGGAGGTTCACTTTACGGCCTGCGCGCGCTTGGAAATAGTGCTGATGCAAGAGATATCCTTATCAAAGGCAAGCAGTAGTTCTGGGAGAAATGGTTTCTCTGGAACAAACAATGACTCACGTCTCGAGAAACTGCTGAGTTACCAGTTGGCGGGTGCACTGCTTTCCCCTGTCAGAGTTTTAATACATATTTGTATATCTGACGCAGGCAGCACAGCAAGCAGAGGTGCATCCGGCTTCCTGGGAGCTCCTAAATTGCTCATAATGTTACTATGTGGGCGTGACAAGAAGACATAACAGCTCCCCGGTCTTTGTTAAATGACCAAACCTTACCCATGTTCTCAGAGATGCTTTACGGACAATAGGTGGACGGCTTTCCCAGTAAATATTACTTGTTTCCATCTGGGTTTAAACTGTTAAAACAGTTGTTAAACGTAATGAAAAAAAAAAGGTCTAATATACACTCAGAGTTTTAAAATTGTGAGGTATCTGCAGCTCTCTAGACACCGGGGTTAAACATTCAGGCCTCGATGCATCGTGTTGAAACCTTGAAGTGGCGTCTATGCTGCAGAACTCAGCTGATAAACAAATAACCCGGTGAGGGGGCGGCGAATGAAACAAGTAAAAGCTGACAGACTGCACAAGACTCTTAAGATAAAACTTTATCGAAGCACTCATTGATAACATTTCAGCATGCAGTAAACTGACATCTCTTGTCCTTCGGATGATCCGTCAGAATTTCATCCACTTCCTAAAAAAACAGGGCAGGTTTACTGGAAGGAAACGAACCCCGCAGGATGACGCTGCCACCACCGTGTCAGGGCTGTCGCTGTTGCTCCCTATACTCTACAATAACTGATGACAGCCTTTACTGCGGCAGAAATTTCACCTGTGCTCTTCTCCTGACTGATACCTTTGCTCAATAAGCTTCTTGTTAGTTTTTCAGTCATATTGAACAGGATTAATGGTAGATTATAGATTTGGGCGGGTTTTAAGTAAAGGGATGTTTATGCATATAAAATGCAATGCATATAATTAAATTATTTTTTTTATGAGGCGCTCCATTAAAAGTGTTGACAGAAAGCTAAGGTTGATTGCACACCCATCAAAGGGGTGGGAACCTAAAACTGACCTTTAAAAGTCAAGGTGCGTTGTGTGCCTGAAAAGCAGTCAACGCCGCTGTAATAGCGCCGTTTAGCCTTACTTAGCTCAGCGTTTATCTTTAGAAGGCGGATGCCTCTGTCAGAAACGGCATCGCACTCGAGCTGAACGCGTCCCTGCAAGGCAAGTTGGGGAAAAAAATACGGCTCGGTGTGCTCACAGTGCAGGTTTGCTACAGAGATTGGTACAGGATATTTACTGGTTACGTGCGCAAACAATGAAAACGCTGTAGGTTTAAAGCTGGGTGCTGCTTGGCATGCAGCTGATTTCATGAGACCCAAGCAGAAACAGATTGATTCTCTGATTTTGCAACTGCCGTCAGCAACCTACCACTTTAAGCTGTCTGCTGATGTTTATTTCATTATTTGCACCGTTTAATTTTTTTTGGTATTGGTTATTAAGTTTTCCTCCCCCATCTGTCAGTCGTTGTTAGCCTATTAGAATTCTTGCATCATAACACATCCGTAAAACAGAAAATAAAGCTTCCCTTTTCGGTCTAAATCCCTCATTTTGTTCCCTTTTTTCTGATATTTCAGATGAAATCATTTGACGTCTTTATCTCCACTTTAGTTTCATTCCAGTTTCCTCTGATCTTTTTGACTCTTTTCATCTCTGCGCTCTCCCAAAGTACCGCTGTGGTATGTTGCTTATTCCCCCATCCATATTTCTGCAGCTCTTTAAAGTTTTAATGACCGCCATCTGGATTTAAGCTAGACATCCTCTTCTCCCAAGTAAAGTCATTAAAAAAGGAAAAGAAAATAACTGAGCGTGCTGAATTTATCTGTTTATTTTTGCAAACACGGCCTGGAGATGTGCTAAATAGTAACGCAATGTATTCTGTCTCCCTCTCCACCCATGTAAACGCGCACGCACACCTCAGATGCCAGGCTAAGAAGTTTAACTACCGACATTTACCTACCACCTCCGTCATCATAGCCTTCTACAACGAGGCCTGGTCCACTCTGCTGAGGACGATTCACAGCGTGCTGGAGACCACACCTGCCATCCTGCTGAAGGAGATCATCCTAATCGACGACTTCAGCGACCGAGGTCTGGAACACACAGCAAACCACGGCTTGTTTTTTTTTTTTTTTCCTCCTCACTGAGAGGATGGGAGTGCAAGGAGAAACTCCCAGTGAAATGTTACTGCATACAGTGTCTTGCATAAGTCACATATCTCAAATCACAACCACAAGCCTTAATGTGAGGTAACAAAATTGGTTACCTCATAAACCTCATAACTGCAGAGTGGATGGAAAAAGTTTTGCAAAGGAAGATCTGAAAAAATGTAAAGTTGGTTTAATTTTCCATTCCGACTAAATGACATCTGGTATAACCAGTCAGCCTCAGTAATTAATTAAATGGTAAATAAAGGCAAGGCAACTTAATTGGTGCTGCATATTTCAGTAACGACAAATCAAAGTTCTGTACATGAACAGAACATATGAAAAGAAACAGAGGAAAGCACATTGCAGTGGAATAGCAGCAGCTGGTCCAGATATAAAACAAGTTGGACTACAAACATCACCTTTGTGTCATTCAGCCTAGGGCTGGGCGATATGAACCAAAAATAATTTTAGGCTAAATCCTTATATACGATATTTATCTCGATATGTTTTTCTTTTTCCGTAAAGTGATTAGAAAAGGGCATCTCTGAATCAAAGCTTCATCTCAAACGTCTCAGAGGTAAAACGTTTTAACAAACGGCCGTAGATAAATCTGAGACACAGATGAAAAATAACCTGCTGGAATAAGTCAAAGTATAACCACAACATGAGACAAACCATATCGATATAAACGGTATAGTCTCATCTTAAATCTCGATACATTGCCCAACCCTAATTCAGTCTAATTTCAAACGCATCTAATCTCGGGAAGACCAAAGATCACCGCAGACAGGTCAGGGAGAAAGCCGTGACCCAGATTGTTTTCACCTGAGCCCCACCGGCCCCGGTGAAAACAATCCAAATTATTAGTATATTAGTAGCACTTCACTTCTGGGCTTTATGGAATAGCGACAAGAAGAACGTCATTGTTGCTGGAAGGTCATAAGGTCTGTATGTAGTTTGCCAACAAGCTATGTAGAGGACACAGCCGCCATGCAGAGGAAGATTCTCTGGTCAGTTGAGACTTTTACGAGCAGAACGATGTGTGGCGGCTGCTAAATACCCGCGACCGGGCTGCAGCTTTGCCTTCCGCCTTCCTTCCTATCTCGACATAGTATTGACTTCGGGGTCAAAAAGGGGTTAAAAATTCCAAAAGTTACCACAAGACTATCTTCGGAGAATTGTCAACAAACACAGAGTAAGCCGCAGGGTAGGGCAGCACCTTTAAAAACATCCCGTGGCGCATATTTGAGCAGCTTTCGCCGAAGTTATTTGTTTTATTTTACTGCAGCTCTCCGCTCCAGCCTCAGCTTGTCCCATTCTTGGCTTTTTATGCTTGTGCGAATGTGAGGTTTTGTTTTTCGATAGCCATCTCCGATTTCAAGTCAGCGCTGAGACAGCAAGGTGGTGGGAGACGGTTTACACCTGCAGCGTGAGCATTCCTGACCTAGGGTGGAGTTTCTGCGATATAATGGCCTTGGGTCTGAGTCGTGCCCTCTGGCTTTGAGAGTAGCTTCCAGCTTCCTCACACAGATTTCCGTCAGTGAGGGGAATATGGGCTGTCAGCAGACGTGTGCTACTAGCTGTGGGGATGATACGACTCCATGTCGGAAACTGGATACGGGAAGACTTGGATGTCCGCGTGTCCTGATGGAATCAGTATCAGAACCCAGCTGGTCTAGCCTGTCGGAGACATTACACCATAATGATGACTTCAGTGAGCCATGATGACATCGCTTCCGCTCCTCTGACCAATGTTACCCAGCCGAGTGCTAGACACGCCGCTCCCAAACCAGAAAAAAAAACATGACTGAGACATTAATGTCTTTTTCTTTAGCTTTTAATCCACCCGAACAGGGTCAGCGTTGCTGCCAACTTATGTTTTCATCTCATTTCTGCTCTACCCAGCCCAGATGGCCAAGAAAAAGTAACTCTGTCATGTCATTATTTATTTTTTAATCAGCATTGACCCAAATGTTTAACTCCATGTGAGAAATATGTAACAAGTGGAGTTGGTGGTAATTTAAAAAAATCATCTAGGATTATTTTCTTTAGCTCTTGAATCTTTTGAGCTTCTTGACATGTCCAGATTACTTTTTGCCTTAGTTTGGATGAAGTAAAACTACTCTTGGAAGCCTGAGTGAAGATGGATGCAGTTTTGTGCTTTCTTATCTTGAAGGTAGACATTTGTTTTCACCCACATGTTCATCATTAAAGCAATTTAACAAAAACTAAAGAAAATCCCTTCCTTGTTCTGTTCAATTGATATTGACTGACTAATTTTGCAGGCTTTCTGAAACATTTAGAGCTCTTTGGAGATTTCCTGATTGTTTTTTTTTGCTGTTGTCGTGTCTCTTATGTTTATGAACTACTCTGGGTCTGCAAATGGAAGACAGGTTTGCTATCTTCAGCTTCTTTGATAAAGAACACTAAACAAAGTAGCTTATGCTCAAATATAGCTGCAGTGCAGAAAATCTAGGAAAACTGCAACCTGGCTCTTTAGTAGCAAAATACATAGAAATTACATGAATTTCAGTTTTGTTTGGTAATTTTAAACTTTTTGAAGTAGTTTTGTGTCTTGTTTTGAAACGACTTGCATGATTAACCGTGAGTTTTGTTTACCACAGTCTACCTGAAAGCCCAGCTAGCTGAATACATCAGCAACCTGCAGCGCGTGCGTCTCATCCGCACAAACAAAAGGGAAGGCCTGGTACGGGCCCGTCTCATCGGCGCCACCTATGCTACGGGGGATGTTCTGACGTTTCTGGATTGCCACTGCGAGTGTGTCCCTGGCTGGATCGAGCCTCTGCTGGAAAGGTGGCCAACGAAGTTGATTTGGATCTTTCTCAGGATATTAAAGACAAACCCTTAAACTTATTTCTAAGCTGAAACTACATCTAACCCTTTATTTATTTATTTATTTATTTATTTTTGTGTGGCTTTTTTGTGTTTAGGATCGCTGAGAACGCCAGCACCATAGTGTGTCCTGTGATCGACACCATCGACTGGAACAGCTTTGAGTTTTACATGCAGACAGACGAGCCGATGATCGGAGGCTTTGACTGGAGACTCACCTTTCAGTGGCACTCTGTTCCTGAAGCGGAACGCAAGCGGCGAAAGTCTCGCATTGAGCCCATCAGGTTAGAGCATGGGGCTTTTTTCGAGGGATAGCACTTTTATAAACAATTATTTAACCAGGCAAGCATATAAAAAGGCAGATATCTACTGTTTCCAAGCTTGAGGAAGCACACAATACTAACCTTTTGGCATTATACTCAAGAAATACTCATTCTGCCCAAATGTTGTTGTACCTTCACTTTTCCACGTCTCCCAACAGGTCTCCCACCATGGCAGGTGGATTATTTGCTGTGAGCAAAGCCTATTTTGAATACCTCGGCACATATGACACTGGCATGGAGGTGTGGGGAGGAGAGAACCTGGAACTTTCCTTCAGGGTGAGCTAGGTTTTCCAACTCACAGTGTGAACACCCACTTATGGCATTTAGGAAGAAGAGGCTTGGGAATCTGTAGTTACTGGAGTGCCTGTAGCATAGATTAGAGCTGAAGCCAGATGTTACAGACACTGTCTGAAATGTCAAAACCCTTTTACTCCCTGCATGACATCAAATCAACCTGTTTTTGGTCAATTTGGATTACCTAAATTTGGAGTAGCCGTCACAAAGCCCTGATCTAAGTCTAATTTGTGGGTAGAGCTGAAAAAGAGCCAGCAAGGCGGACCACAATCCGGATTCGGTTACACCCAATCCGTCTGGAGGATCAGGCCAAAATTCCC
The DNA here is from genome assembly GCF_011125445.2 of Fundulus heteroclitus. Taxonomy (NCBI): domain Eukaryota; kingdom Metazoa; phylum Chordata; class Actinopteri; order Cyprinodontiformes; family Fundulidae; genus Fundulus; species Fundulus heteroclitus. The sequence goes on along the minus strand of NC_046373.1, from coordinate 12,062,735 downwards.
AAGAACAGTTGTAAGGAGCTGATTGAAGGATATCCAAAAGGGTCGACCCGAGTCGTGTAGTTTGAAACGACGTTCTACTACATACTAATGATTGTGGGAATCTAAACTGACCTATTGTCAGACAGAGAAGAAACTGATTGCGTCTCTTTTTATTCAGCCTCGGTAAACCTGTGGTGTCTACTGTTGCGTCTGTGATTCATCACAGTGCACACATAACAGCCGCTGCCGCGTTGGTTTTAGAAAGATTTGTGTTGCTTTGAGATCCCGGAGAGCCCCAGTCTCTGAAACCGACGACCCGATCATCTCGCTTTGCTTTTCAAACGTCTGAGTCAGCCAGATAAGTCAGGATATCAGACTGTTGGCAAAACTGCAGCTGTATCTTTCCTCGCCGTGCAGATAAATGGGCGATGTGATATGTATGCGAAGAAGAAAATGCCACCCCCTTCTGGGACTTTTTGCCATGCATAATTAATGCTTTTTGAATTGGTTTTTGACTCTGTTCTGGAGTATCAAAACAGAGTAGAGCGATAGGCCTGCTGTAATGGCTCTGTCCATTTTGTTATAAGCGAAAATGGTAATGCTTTAGAAAAGTGCTTTTAATGTTTCTATTTTTAATGTATCCTTTTGTTTTTTTGATATTTCTCTGATGGACGATCAAGTAGCATAAGAATCAGTCCTGATTTTCTTCAGACAGATTGATGATCGAAAGCATTTTTAATGGTCAGAAAGCCTTTCTCACTGTATAAGGCACCAAAAATGAACATTGTTTCATCAGATTAACATAAAAAATGAAAAACAACGATTCATTTATCTGCTTAATATTGGACATTTGCAGCAGGAAATTTTTCCTGTCTGTTCCTGTTGTGGAGTGCTGTGGAGTGCTTTATAATGACTGGCCTATCATTTGCAGCCTGTCAGTATTTTGTTTTGTTAACTTATGTTCTTGCTATGAAAATGAAAACAATTTTCCCTTTATAATGGCTGTAAAAATGGTATTATTGACATAAATGTTACTTACAATGTTAATAATAAAACAAAACTGTGATTAAAATAAATAAATATGTAAAAAATAAACAACAGAAAAATATAATAAATACATAATAAGTGATAAATTAATAAATTCCAACATTATTAAAGTGAACAGAGAGGCATTTTTCACTGCGTTGTTTTATTTCTGGCACCCACAGGTGTGGCAGTGTGGAGGCAGTCTGGAGATCCATCCCTGCTCCCACGTTGGCCACGTGTTCCCTAAAAAGGCGCCGTACGCACGGCCCAACTTCCTCCAGAACACCGTACGGGCCGCAGAGGTTTGGATGGGCTCCTATAAACAGCACTTCTACAACAGGAACCCTCCAGCCAGAAAGGTCAGTCACCAAAAAAACAAACAAAATCAAAATAAATCGTAACACTGTTTTAACATATTTCTGTATCATATTTAAACTTTAGCTAAATTTCGTTAAACTGCTGCCGAATGAGAGGCACGATGCCCGGCCCACTTTTCAACAAAGGGTGGCCTTTGTGTGACGTCAGCGTTTGACGTTTAATTTGATATAATTCACCGGTCAGCATGTGATCTCACCCCCGTGTGTCGGGCCTGGGCGTGCACGGGCGTGTGCGCGCGGGTGGCTCTCGGGTCTCAGAGTTGGGCGGCATGAAAAATTCACGAATCTCAGTTACACCTTTCTGAAAAAAGCCTACATTATTAATGTCGGGGATCTTTGATCAAACAATAAATTACCTGGTCAGGGGGAGAGTGAACACAGCACTGATCTCCTGCTGCTTTTAAACGGAGCTCTGAGCGTGCCGTTGGTTCTGATTGGCCTGGTAAGAGCGGCTAGATAACTTTCATTAGGTACAATTACTCCGACCGTCAGATGACACCTTTGAAGTACTTTCCACATGCATTTTTTTTATTATTTACTTTGATTATTCTTATAAGTCTGATGGATTTCGATATTTAGAGTTGTGCAAAAGAGAAAAAGAAAACAACTTTTACAACTCCTGGAACCTGTGGGAAAAATGTGTAAACTCGTATTCAGTGGTGTTTTACACATGAAAGCCCCTCCCCCTTAGATCAGTATTAATTATTAGTATTCATTTTAAACCATAGTTTATTACTCACATGTGTCTTACTTTAATGGCATGGTCTCTTGTCTTGCCAACTTTGAAGAGTAACTTTAATAACTGGACCATTATTTCACAAAATGTTTTTACCCTCGGGGGGGTGGGGGGATGGGGGGGGGGCAGGGGAGAAGGTTATTGAGTACTAACTAATGGTTCCTCAGCACTTCATGATTTAGTTCATAGGAATCGTTAGGGGTGCCTCTGATTGTCTTCTGATTGCTGCTGATTTAAGACAAAAACACATTTGAAGGGTTTTGACACATCTTTACCAGGGGTGCCAATAACTATGGAGGGTGTTGTACGTTACTACATTTTTCTTTTCTTCCAGCAAATGTTACTTTTAGTCTTGTCGTTAAATAGTCGATAGAGAAGCTGAGCCAGCCGTGTGAATCTGTAGCACATTGATTTCCCCGCCACTCCACCCTCGGGGGGGGAAGCAGGTGTCTGAGGGTTGTAGGCGCTTCAGGTGGAGTCCGACGCCTTAAGGATCTCAAAAGGCTGTGTTTGTAGAGTCGTCCGGGTTGGCCCGCATATCCAGGATGTTAATATTTGCTTTCTTTATCATCGTTTAAATGATAAACATAATAAACGGTGGGTACGGTGGCTCTCAAAGGTGTACACTCGCGCTGTTTAAATTTGAAGGTTTTTAGGTGTGGGAAAACGAAACATGAATCTATTTACAGACTTTTTTCACCTCTTAATGTGAAAAACAAACGGCCTTGTTTGTGGGCAGCTTTAAACTAAAATTCCCTGATGCATTGTTTAATTCATTGTCAGCGCCCAGTCTTTGATAGGAGCTTATCAGCATGCAGATCACCACACACACACACACACACACACACACACACAAACACACACACACACACACACACACACGCTCATTCAGATTTAGGTCTGGATGAAACTTTTATTTTCCTCTCATGAACCCGTGTTTAATTAGATGTACGTTTGGACTCACTGTGATGCCAATTATGGAAATCCCTCTTGATTGTGAAGTTTCTGGCAGATAACTGAATATTTAGGGTCAAAAATCTAGTGGGATTTGGACCAAATTGTCATTTCATCCACAGTGACCAAAAATAATGAGCTCCACCATAATAAAATCTACAAAGTAAATGTTTTACTGTGGGTATGGTGGGTTTGATTGTGGCATGCGGTGCTGTTTGTGTATGAAACACACATGTGGCAATTGTAGGCCTAAAGTCCACTCTCCCACCCTGAAAATTGAGAATATTTGCCACATTCAAGGTGGAACAACTTTGGCGACGATTTATTAAATGACTTATCTCAATATTTAGGTTTCTAGACTCAAACGCATGTTTTAGATGTTCCTAACTACAATTATCACCATAGACAGCCATGCAAACACCAAATAACACTGATACCAAACTGTTATTTCAAGGTGATCTTCCCTTCTCCCACTTGTTATTTGATTGAAATCGTTTTACATTTCTGTCACACCTGATCCACGTGCTTTACAGGAGAACTACGGGGACATCTCACTGAGGGCGCAGCTGCGGGACAAGCTCAAATGCCAAAGCTTCGAATGGTATCTGAAGAACGTCTACCCGGACCTGCACGTCCCCGAGGACAGGGAAGGCTGGCACGGAGCCGTAAGTCTCTGCTAATCATGTGTTTTCACCTGTTTGTGCAGCGACCTTGTGCCAGCTGACGTCATTCGCAGGATCTAGCTGTAACGGATAGAAAGCAATAGAGAGAATGACTGTTTTTGAAGCTGGGTATACTGTAAGTGTAGGCATGTCGTTATTGGAAAAACAGGCAACCAGCAGGCTGAAACCTTTGTTTTCTGCTCTGTGTCTGGCCTCTCTGAGTGACCTGCCTGTAGAGAGTCAATCACAGGAGTCAATCCACAGTGTCCCCTCTTTATTGTTGCTGGAAATTGTTTTTTTTTTTTTCTTGTTTTTTTTCTGTCCAGGTCCGCAGCTCAGGGTTACAATCAGAGTGCCTTGATTACAACGCTCCAGATCACAATCCCACTGGAGCACAGCTCTCTCTGTTTGGCTGCCATGGCCAGGGAGGCAACCAGGTAATGATTAGTTTAACCCTTCTCTTTTGCCCGTTGCTCAGTGGAAGGTCAGTGTTTTCTGCTCCGTTCCCCAATCCCCTCGAAGTCGACTGTTCTGTCAAATCACAGGTGTGTTTTTTTTTTAATCTGATTCCTGCCAACTCCAGGCCATGGACGGCACCGCGAGAAGCAGCAGATCATCCCGTCTGTCATGTATATTTCATGTCGGAATCAGACAAAATCCCCACGTTTTATCTTCCACCTGCCCGATATCTCTGATTACTCCGCTGATGCTCCACATCAGCTGCCCTCCGTCACAAACAGACGCGACGTGTTGCTGAAAATCAATGTCTGAGTAGCTCCCCTGTGAAATAAAAAACCCGAGGGCCCTCCACCACCTGTCCTCCCGTCCGCCCATGCATGCCTGGCCCACATAAGAACCACGCTCCGTTTAAAAGATACATGAGCCTCGCAGGTGGAGCGAGAGGCAGCGCCTGGGTAAACGAGTCAGAGGCCGGCAACGGCTGGCCACAAGAGATCCTTTTAATTGGAAACGAGCGTCGCAGGCCTCGACGCGCCTGAAAGACGGATGAGACGTGAAGAAGAGGAAGTATGAAGATTGATTATCTGACCCTCTGTTTAAAGGGTAGCGTGGCGTCTTCTGTTCCGCTAGGTCAGTCTGTTACAATGACACCCGAGGGGAAGAGTCGGGGTTTGTGTTCACGTCTGGTTGATTGAGAGGGCCAAGCCCTCTTCTCACAGCTGATGAGCTCACTTGTCACAGACACAGGCGCACCAAACGACACCGAAATGAACACCGACCGCTTCCATTTGATTTGCTCCTAGTTGTTTCACGGCTTATATCTCTCACAACTTCGCACATCTAGAGACCGAGATGTTTGCCTTTTTTTTTTTTTTGTCACAAAACAGCTCGAGCGCAGTCAGTTTTTGAACATCAGCATTTCTAAGCATAGATTTTCGAGTCTTTTCACCAGATTTAAGTCTAGCACATGTAATAGCGCGGTTTCTTTCCAGGCTTGCCCTTTATTTAGTTCCATTAATCCTCCCATGAACTCCGATCAGCCTCCCTGTCCCTGCGACAGAGAAGCTTCCCCACAGCATGACGCTGCCGCCGCCATGTTTTAATGTGCCGACGTGTTCAAAAGCTCGAGGGATATGAACACTTTAGCTGCTGCAAAAAAAATAATAACGCAGTGTGGCTTTTTTTCCCCCCCCGCAGTACTTTGAATACACTTCCCAGAAGGAAATCCGTTTCAACTCGGTGACGGAGCTGTGTGCGGAAGTACTTGACGCGCACACCTCCATCGGAATGAGGCGCTGTCCTCGGGATGGAGAAGCGAAGCCTCCCAGTATCATATGGGAGTTCAAACAGGTGAGAGGGTTTATTTCCAGGCTCTTCCTCTCTCTCTCTCTCTCTCTGACAGCTTTCTGCACACATTGTTAGGAGATGTTTTCATCATCGTCTCACCCGAATCCTCCCCCCCCACCGCTCTCCCTGCAGGACGGGACCATCTACCACCCTCACTCGGACATGTGCGTGACGGCGTACCGCACCACGGAGGGACGCACGGACGCACAGATGAGGCGCTGCAACCCGGCCGACAGGAGCCAGCTGTGGAAGTTCGAGTGGTAGAAAGAGGGATTAAGACTTCAGCAGGAGAGCTCAAGTGACCTTCTGTGACCTTTGTGCAATTACTACACTGGAGGGCTTTTCCGTTACCCCCAATTTCCTCACTCCCCGAGTTTGTATTGGATCGAACTGGGAGCAGGGAACAGAAAGGTCTTGAAAATGTCACTTTAAGCCAGTGATTTGCTCCACTGATTGCTCGCATGAGTGCAGAGTTGCCGAGAATTGCAATTGTATCAGAACCTTTTCTTTTTTTTCTGTTTTTTTTTTTTAAACCAACTGTTTTTATCCGAGCACTTGTGAAACAAGAACGGAGGACATCACAACCCTTTGATTTCCTGCAACAGGATGTGAGGAGCGAAATGGATTTGGACCGCCTTGCACATGAATCAAGAAGCTTAAGACGATTAACTGTTGGGTCTGCAACAAAGTCAGAATTGCACTGCTAAGTTTTCCGTGCAATTTATGTCGTGTCGCGTTAAATTCTCTTGTCTTTGTACGCAGTTGTCGAATGATGTAAAAAAAAAAAAAAAAAAAGTATGAATGTCGGCTGCTAAACCCAAGAGCTCAGAATGTAAGGTCGGCAGCATTTTGCACTGCACCGCTGATTTCCCGACATGCCCCGTCATGTGAGAGGAACAGGGAGAAGGAAGGAGGGAGCGTGGGGTTGTCATACTACACTCGCCTCTCAACTCTATCCCCCCCCGCCTGTGGTGCCAGTTTTACGGCAAAAGTTGTGCCTGAACAGGACTTGAAGAATTCATTAAGCTCTCAGAGTGAAGTGCGTTTCGCCCCAGCCAGCCCAGCGGTTCGACGGGAATGTTTTTAATCTATTCTTACCCGCTGTGCACGTCTGAGGATGCCCTTTTAACCCACCCGTCAGTCTGCCTGAGGAAAACCCTGTCATCGTAAAACACCTGCACGTGCCAAAATGCAAAGTGCCAACCTGTGTGGGATTTTTATTTTGGAGCATTTCTTTTAATGGGGAAGAAAAACTGAAATAAGAATAAACTGTATTTTGTTTTGTCACACACATACACACCGCACACACAAAGCCTTAAAGGGGGGGAGCACCTGTACGTGCCTTTATTTTTGAGACTCTTGTGATTGGACTGTACTTGAAAATCCATCCATCCAAAAAAAAAAAAAGAAATGTTTTAGGTTATGTCGGGATTTAAGGACCCCAAGGTACAGCGCAACTGCTGATGTGACTGCGAGCCAGTAGCGGTTTCTTTACTCGGCTCTTTAGTCTGTAGCTCGTTTCTGAATATGAGATATTCACTACGTACAGCTGGAAACATTTAACATGGCTTCTGTGTTGTGTTGCCTTTGTAAATAACGTGCAGTTTTAGGGGACCAAAGGGGACAGTGCTAATGTAAAGCTCTGAAACTACTGAAAATGTAAATTGAGAAAAAAAAAGGGAAGTGGATCACTTTAAATAGATGGGATGGATTAAAGGGAAAAGGGATGGAGAAGATTAATTTGTTGGGATTAATAAATAAAAGTCTAACCACAAATGCCAGCTTGTATTATGCTTTTATTGTCTCTCGTAGGTGCACACATGTGTAAAATGTGAAAATTTTCATTTTTTCCAATTATAGCAAAAAGAAGCAAATGATCACAAAAACGTTACTGTTTATCTCTCAAAAAACAAAGAAGGCTTGAAGTGTGCTGATGTCCATTGCGCTCACATTCGTCATCTGGATCCCATCATTCATAGCTGTTTACCACCACCTACTGACTGCAGAGCAAATAACACTCACTGCAGATGGCAAGCTGTTAAAAACAGGAGCAGAGATTTTGCTTCAAGTCTAAAAACTATTAGCTTCGTTCTCAAGAACACTGCCTTGCATGTTTTCCCACTTTAGTAAACCTGACTGAAATGAATGCACCTCCTACAGGCTTCTGCTGACTTTGATGACTTTCTGAAGGGCCAGATGTGTTAGTTAAGTGAGGCATCCATCCACTTTGAACATCTGTTTAATCCTTGTAGGTTGGCTGCGGCTGCTTATCTCCTGTGGTCAGTGGCTGATAGGAAATGTGTGTAGGACCCTAAGATACAGTTTGATCTCAGAGATACTCAGGATGGACAGCCATGCTCGCACATTCCTCCCTGTGCCCCAGTAAGGAAAGTGTAGAGACTTAGCAAAACATGCATGTCTTTGGACTAAGGCGAGAAGTTGGGGTTTAAAAAGGGCATTCACGGAGAGAAAACTCAAACTCCACACAGAAATCCTGAGGATGAAGTTGGAAGCCAGGTCATTCTTGCTGTTTAGCGAGTTGCTACATCTAAAAACCACATTAAAGAAAATGGACCCAGGACTGGGTGGCACTTGTTCATGATAAATCCTCTGGGAAGTCATCCTTTTGGCTCACTGTTTTTCTTCATGCTAGAAAAGACAGAAACACGATATCTTTGCTTAAACTAACTACATATTTAGCGTTTATTTAAGTACAACGTTGCTTACAAAATGTTTGAGCATAGTTAACAATTCAGTGAAACAGGACCTGTAAAAGAAAGGTTTTAGTTTAGGCATCTTACTCAGATGTGAACTCACACCAGAATCTATTACACACCCTGACCACTTTATTAGATACACCTGTTCAGTTGCACATCAGCTTATCACATGGCAGAAACTCCATGCTTCAAGGTGTTTAGATGTGTTAAAGACGAGGTAAGCAACTTTGAATATGGCATAGTTGCTGGAACCAGACGGGCCAGTCTGAGTATTTTAGAAAATGCCAATGTACTGATTTTCACACCTGACCATATTTACAGAGAACGGCTTGAAGATGAGAACACACCTGGTGTTCGAGAGGTTTTTATGTGACGCATTTTCTAAGAGGATAATAGGCAGACTGGTCTGAGACGATAACAATACAAGAGTAGCTTAAATAACCACTTGTTACAACTAAGGAGTTTGGTTTGGCATCTCTGAAAACACGTTGAAGCAGACCACAATGGGTGCCATTTTTGTCTGCCAACGAAAGGAAAATTTTCAGTTTTTCACTAGATATTTGTAATCATCCCAGTGCAAATCTGAGACAGAAGGACTATAGCAAAAATCACATCACTTTTGGATAGCGTCTCCCACCCCAGTGCACAAAGCTGTTGCAGAGCTGGAGAGCTCCTTCATTGATAGACTGCTGCATCTTAAGCACACAAAAGAGCGTTATCGCAGATCTTTCCTCTTAGCTGTTAGACTTTATAGCCATCACTGCTACCAACAAACTGAATAGGGATTTATCATCTATGCTGTTTTTTGCATTGCTTTTTTCATTCTTGGAATTAGTCTGTTTTTCTGTTTTCGTGCATATACTGTATACACACACACACACACGTTTTACACATTTCTTAACATCTTACTCAGTTACACGCTTCTTTAATAATACATTTTATTTAAAAGGGGCCTTTCAGAAGACTCAAAGACACTGAACAGAGAACGAGCAGAACAATAAAGTTACAATGAGCTTGAGTACGTTCGATTTTAATAACTGTAGAATATTTCTTATGTTGTAAATTTGCTCTTTATGTAATGATCAGGATTCAGCCAGACCAGCAGAGGTTTCTTTAAAAAGAAGGATTTTAATAACAGAAATCAAAAACAGAGACAAAATCCAAAAAAAACTGTTGTAACAAAAATGGCAGACAAACAAACAGTCCAGTTGTGCAGGCAGGGCAGGAACAGACGGAACAGGATGGCTCAGGTTACTGGAGACAAAAGGGGTTAAACGCAAATCATAAACAGAATCTTGCAGGAGACTCACCCATAACTCAATAAGACAACCTGGCACTGATGTCTGGTCTCAACTGTTTATATGGAGCAGGAAGCAGGTGAAACCGGTCAGAGATGATTGCAACAGGGGTGGAGTAAGGCAGGTGTGCAGAGTAAGTAATTAGACCAGACATCAGTGAAGAAGATCAAAACAAGAAATAAACCAGAAACCAAAGCTAAAAAGCTGACAGGACAAGTGGACAGAAACTACACCAAACTTACTGAGAAACAAAATCACTCTGAAGTAAAAACCTAAAACAGAAAATAAAGCTAAGACTAAGACAGATGACAAAACAGGATAAACTAACAGTAAATAAAAACCCAGACAGGACACAAACTCAAAGCAAGCAGAGAACCTAAAGCAGGAGAGGAAAATGACTCAAATATAAAACCAGAACAGAAACCAGAATATTACACTTTAGTGGTGGTACACCTGAACTTTCCCACTGTGTGACATTAAAATATCTTTATATTCTCTGTTCTTTTCTAATGCAACATAAAATACAAACAAAGAGGAGCGCTGTGAAAACCCGCATGAGCAGGCCTGGGTTTTCTTTAGGTACTCCTGCTTCTTCCTATAGACAATAACATTGGGCTCACTGGCCAAAGTGTGCGTGTGTGCATAGTGTCTAAGTTGCCCTCCCTGTGATGGACTGCTGGCCAGTCCAAGGTGTACCCAGACTGTCTTATCCAGTGACAGCTGGACACCCTGCACAAATTAAGCAGTATAAGAAATGAATATATTTAGACAGGGACCAAAAACAACTTGGCAAGACAAGTAGATGACTATATCCTGTCAATAAAGCATCGAGAAGGCTTTTGATGATACAAAAGAGTTAATTAAAGGTGAACTTTAATTAATTATGGACTGATGTGTGGACGGACAAGGGAGGCATTCGTAGCAAAGAGGTATGATAAACATTTACCTGCAGAATCACATTCTATAAACTAGGAGAACAAGGTGAGCCAGAAAGGATGAGAAACGTCACCTCGGCAAACAACCAGCCATGACTGAGTGACAATGGTCTATTGGTAAATGACGGATTTAAAAAAGAAGTCGTTAATTTGTGTATCAACAGAATTCAGGCGTGTGGAAACTCCCACTGCAAACACCATGCACACACAAACACTGTCAAGGAAGGACACGCAGGCAATCAAGATGAAAGAAATATACAGGGGAAGAAATTTAGGAGTGAATATCCAACCAGGAGACCTGGAGCTTTAGATATTGCTGTGTGAAAGGTGCAAGGCGGAAAACAACAGTAACGTCTGACTGTAATCTTGGGGCCCTGAGGCAGCGCTGCAAAAATAGACATGATCCTGTTGCTGAAGTCACTAAATTACCTCCAAAACACATGATGCTATGTTTAAAACAACCCAAGGGTTACAACTGGTGTGGTGAAGAGCCTTCAATCTCCTTTACGGGGCTGAAAGCATTTACTACACTAATGTCAATTATTTTATTTACCCTATTAAGACCTGAGAATTTTAGTCAAAACAGCGTTTTGAGACCTAAAAATGATCAATTTCTCTTTAGATATATATTTTTCTTTCTTCTGACAGGTCTGTAAATGAAGCTGAAAACTGATCAAACATGTATGTTTGAAGAGAAACAAAGAATTTTCTGCCTTTTTCAGGTGTCTAAAAGCCTATGTTTGGACCAAAATTCTCTGGTCTTAATAGGTTAAGGAAACAACCTCTAGCATTATGGTGTATGTCTCCACCAGCTTTGCACATCTTCTGACATCCTTGCCCATTGTTCTCCACATCCTTGCCCATTGTTCTCCACATTGTTCTCCACAAATCTCCATCCCGTCTATTTGAGCTCCAGCTCAAATAGACGGGATGGAGAGCCTCTGTGAATGTCATCGTTAAACTCTAGCCAAGGTTTCTCAATTTGATCTAGGTCTGGACTTTGACTAGGCCATTCTAACACATCGATATGCTTGGATTTGAATCCAAATTCATTATAGACCTGGCTGTGAGATCAGGGCTGTTGTTCTGCTCAAAGCTGAACCGCCACCCCTCAAGTCTTTCGCAACCTCTAGCAGGTTTTCTTCCAGGAATGGAAGGTAGTCCAGGAATAAAACCTGATAAATAGATGGAGCATTTAGCTTTATCAGGTTTGTATCTATCAGCTTTAAGCTACATCCCCATCCCAGATAAAGAAAAGGTATTCCCAATGCATGATGCTTCCACCACCAAGGTTCATAGTGGGGGTGGCAGGATGTTCAGGGTGATGTGCAGTGCAAGATTTTCCTCCTCACACAGACGTTTTTCAATATCGGCTTGTAAGTTCGGTTTTTGATCCATCTATCAAGAGCACCTTTTTTCCACTGCATACATTTTTATAATATTGTCTCTCACAAAAATGAAACCTGCAGTGTGCGTTATGCGTCAGAGAAAACGAAGAACCTCATGATCAAACCAGACATGGTGTTGCGCTTCAAAAGGTTCATTGAACAAAACCAGAAAAACCGGTGCTGGCAGAACGCCTGGTAATGCTGGCAGCGGAAGCGAAACTGCTGGCCGTCTACAGGCATGAGTCTTTCAACAATCTGGCAACTGCCTGTCTGCTGGAGTGTGGTATATATATATATATATATATATATATATATATATATATATATATATATATATATATATATATATATATATATATATATATATATATGCGGAAGAACAGATGAATGAGATGATCTTGATTGAGATGCCAAATGGCTCACAGGTCCATTAAGCGATGACTGAAGCGTTGCAGAATGAGTTTCGCAGCAAGCAGACAGACCAGAATACGACAAAGTGGGTGAAACAAACAAACAAACAATATCCTTTTTATTTTTTTTATTCTATTATTGCATCCAATGATTTGCAAACTGAAGCAAACAAGTGTGCACGATACCATCTCACAAAGACTCATATTCATCTAGTTATCAACACGATGCGTTCAGGTTAACTGACAACAATCATAAAGTATTCCTGTTCCTGGAGAGAATCCTTTGCCCTCGTTCATCTAACCATCACAATCTGATGTTATTGACTTTTAAACAAACAGAAGGTGGGGAATATTCTTAAACACCACAGGACCTGCAAGGGAGAACAACACAACAAGAGAAGATGAGTCAATCAGGCCATATTGCACATGATTCACATTGCTTAAAGCTTTTGGTTGCTTAATAACAGCCTGGTGGTATGTCTGGATCCTACCCTGCCTTCTACTTTTAGACATGTTAGTCATTAGAAGCTCAGCTCACACATTTCTTTCCACATTTGTTTGGCATTCCATCTCATGTGCCCAAATTCTAATATGTGAAAGACCAGCGGGCAAAAAAAATGGGCTTCATTCAAAGCTGTATAATCAGAGGGGGATAGTCTTCCCACAGCCTATGTAATGTGTCAAATAAGCATTAACTGCTGGTATTAGATAATGGTGGTTAATGTAAATATTTAATAAATTCATAAATTTTTTCTTATTTAGAAAATGGATGAAAACTTCTTCTTGGATATAAAACAGAAACCTGAAAGGACATAGCTCAGTCTGAAGTCACCAGAGCTGGATTTTCCCATCAGTATAGCCTCGTGTTTGCAACAAATATCTTCCGTGGAAAATTTGATCCATCCTCCTGTCCTAAATGAAAATGCTCTCATCCATCCACATTAACATTGTGCTTCTTGACAGACGCGACAAGCTCGGTCTACCGTGATACATTACAACGCTACAGCGGCTGACTTGTTGCCTTCCTGCGTCTCTTTGTAGAGTTTATACAACACGGGCGCTCGATCAAACAGCATGACACTCAAATTACCTTCTGGCCCTGAACGTTCACCTTAATTATTTACCATTTTAATTTGCTCAAACACAAATTTTGTGTCAGATTTCAGCTTTGGTGTCAAGAGTTTTCATATCGGTTTCGCGTGAGTGACAACTGGCCTGATGAATGATATAATAAAGCCTTCACTGTGAATGTAGAAGCTGGTGATGGGTTTTCCCAGAGCAAATTAAGGCGTTTCAGAGATGGCTGTCATTACATATAGTGCAGCTGTGGTAGTTATGATTAATTTTACCTGTACATGAGATATGCAAAATAACAATGAATGATTTTATGTCTGAAAAAAGTAAACAGCTTTCTTACTTGCTAAAATTAGATAATTAGATTAATGAATATATAAACATAACATTAATCAATACCAAAATAACTAACAAATCAAATAAATCAATAAATAAATGACAGTAATAATAATTAACTAATTGAAATTAATTATATAAATAAAAGACAAAAAAACACATAATAAAAAATAAAAGATCTCCTTAATCTATCCGAGGGAGAATGGTTTAAGTAATCAGATACCTTCTGACTTGGAGTGAGAAACACTTTTTGTTTCTAAAAAGGAATCCCAAGTTAAGTTTGAGCTTAGATGCTAGATAGTGAATATGAGTTTTAAAGGATATATTCTCATCAATCAGAATATCTAAGTATTTGAAGCTCCTGAAAACTTCAATTTCAACCCCAGTCTTTGATTTCTCGGCATTCAAAACCAGCTTCAGCCCAGCCAAATGGGATTGAACGGTGTCAAAAGCAGGTTGCAGAACTCTAAATTATTGTAAAAGTGAAAGAGATGAACAATAAATATCTATATCATCAGCATAAAGATGAGATTCAACATTAGTAAAGTTATCACACAGGTTGTTAAGATAAATTGTGAACAGCAAAGGCCCTAGTAGGGAGCATTGTGGCACTCCCTTTTAAAACACGAAGGAGGAAGGAACAACACCCAGAAGCTGGGACACAATGAGTTCTATCAGATAAATAGTTGGAGAACCAGTTCACAGCCATAACAGATAACCCAATCTTGTAGTTGGTCCATCAAGATGATACGATCTATTGTGTCAAACGCTTTGGTTAAGTCAACAAAAAGATCTGCGCAACATTTCTGATTATCTAGGGCAGGGCATCTATAATGTCATTCACCATTTTAAGCGCAACAGTTATTACACTGTGCTTTTCACGAAAACCTGACTAGTGCCATGAGAGCAAGCCTGTTGAGTCTAACAATGTTTTCCGCTGCTCTGCGACCAATTTTTTTAAAACTGGTCTGTAGCTATTGTCTACAAATGGATTGCCACCTTTCAACAACGGAAGAACATAAGCAGACTTCCATATACAGGGAATCTTATTTTCAGAGAGTTAGACTAAAGATGTGACATAAAGGTTCTGCTATGAAGTCTGCAGCTGACTTTAGGGAGGATGAAGGATTCTGATCATCACTTGATCTATTTGTTTGATCACTTATTTACATCATATATTTTCTCTTGTCTGTAGGTATGCATATATCATAGGCATATATGGGGTGGGCAGATATTGTCCAAGGACAGAATTATGAAATCAAGTGCTATTTGGTAGTTATTAACAAAGGATAAGGAGTAGGATTAAATAAGCATATACTTCACCCTACTCCCTTTCGGACATGTTGTGTTGGCATTACTCTTTTTGTTGTTGTTGTTGTTGTTTGACAATTCTTGAATGTTTCTTTTTCCTAGTTAGGTTTATTTATTATCATTTATTTAATTTTGGCTGTCAGTTTCTGTTGTTGTTTTGTTTCTTCTATCCTAATTAAGTATCTAAATAAATAAAATGAATGAAGATCAAGAGATCAAAAACTTTAACTCTTGAAAATTGTCTAAAAGATTTACTTGGTTGACTTGCAGTAAATCCAAAGTTCATGTTCATCCACTTCAAAGTCTACTGCCGAGAAACAAACCGTGGCCTTCAAACTAAAAGCATTAAATGTGCTGCACACTTTTTAATGGAAATTGAAGACGTGGTCTCCGGCACACAAAATTGGCTAAAGATAACTAAAAACAACAATTAATTTTTTTTTTCTTAAGACCATAATTCCATCATTAGAAATGTCCTGGTTTGCTAATATTAGACATTATGTGATACATTTTAGAAGACATTTAAATAACTAAAATATTATTAAACCTTACTACAAGGAATTATTTAAATAACTTCATAAACCTCTATTAACTAATATATATAAATAAAGAAATACATTTGAAAACAAGACTCAGGATTCTATCCCTTGCTCAGGTCAAGAGTCAGGAAGAGGTCTGCTCTCCCCACACCCAATCTCAGGAAATTAATGAACACTGTACAACTTGTGTAGTCACCTACACTGCTGTGGAACAACACAAGCATACACGCACTTTATCACAAACTTTTTTTTTTCTATGAACATACTGTTTATATAATTAGAATGATTATATAATGATCCATTCCAATAAAAGCCACTTTTATTTTGGCATTCTCAAACCGGAAGCGCGGACACCAGTTAAGCTAGTTTAACATTTAGCTTGAACTTGGAAAGTGACAAAAGTGTTTGGAGAGAAGACGGAAGTAACAAAGTAGCGGTTTGTTGACTACTATAGTAGTGGGAGTGTATTTAATTAATCCCATTATGTCATTTTGTGTTTTTTTTTTTAACGACACCAAACCTTGTCACTTATTTATTTATTTTAATCTGACCTAGATTTGTTTCGTCCCTCGGTTTGTGAGCTAACGGCCAGTCCTTGGAGATAATTTGGCCGGGTCTAATCCGACCGTGTGCGTGTTAATCCTTTCACACCCTGCTCCTCCTGCACAGGACTTGGAAGGAGTCCAACAGGAGGAGTGTCCATAATCCTGTCGGCCATGAAGTTAAATACATTGAGGTTCCGGGTAAATGAGTTAACACAACATTGAAGCTACGCTCGGGATTCTGAAGCGTCACAACAGAGAGAGAGAGAGAGAAAAAAAAACTGCAACTTTGAACTTCCCGTGGAAGTATGCGGGGTAAACCCAGCCGGGAACACGAAGTAGCGGATTTCAAAGATCTTGCTGGGCTGAGCAACTCCACCAGAGTCCAGCCGGTTTGAAGGAGTGGGGGGGCATGAAACCCCGACCAAACTTTGCTCGTTCTCGCCAAGAAGCGACACCATGGCGGCGTGCGGACGAAGGAGTCGAGCAAAGTTGCTTTTTTGCCTCGTCGGCGTCACGCTGCTGGGGTATCTGCTGTTTTTCAGACACCCTTCCGGGGAAGTCGCCGCTGCGAACCGACGCGACGTCCCCGCGGACGGAGGGCTGGAGGACGAGCGGCTGAGGAGGCCCGTGTACGAGAAGCCCCCGCTGGACCCGAACGCCCCGGGTGAGATGGGGAGAGCTGTGAAACTGAACCTGAACAAAGAGGAGAGGATGAAGGAGGAGGAGAGCATCCAGAAGCACCAGATTAACACCTACGTGAGTGACAGGATCTCCCTCCACCGCCGGCTGCCGGAGAGATGGAACCCGCTGTAAGTGTGCGCAAAAGTTTTTACAGTGGATCCCTCCGCACTTAGAAAAATGATTGGACTCTACCAGTCTGAAGGTATAAAGTTTTTTTTTTTGTTTTTTTTTAAATATGAGGCTTTAACACAGCTAAATTTTTTCTACTTTTAATTAATTTTAATAAAAGCCCTGACAAAGTGCTGGATTGCTTTCTCCAGGAGGAAAAAAAAAACAGTATGATAGAAGAAGGCAAGGCAGTTTTATCTGTATTGCACAATTCTTTTACAAGACAATGCAAGGTGCTTTACATTAAAAAATAAGATTCAAATACATTAAGAAATAAATATAAATAAAAACGGATACCTAAAACATGCACAAGTAATAAAAGTTACGCTGCGTAGTGGTCGATTAAGTTATTTCACTCTCGACTTAAAGCTGAGGAGAGTTTCAGCAGCCCTGATTCATTCAGGGAGTTTGTTCCAACATGGCGAGGAGCATAAAAGCTGTTTGGTTCCAACTCTGGGTACAGAAAGTAGGCATGACCCAGAAGGACCTTTAGGGTTCTGATTTGGTTCATGACGGACCATAAGATCAGGGGTGTGTTTTTTTTTCCACCCGAGACAGTTCAGAGATTTATAAACCAACAGCAGGATTTCTAACATCTATTCTGTGACAAGACAGGAAGCCAGTGTAAAGATCTGAAGAACTGGAGTTATATGGTCTACTATGCGAGGACAGCAGGCGTTAATCTGAACTAACTGCAGCTGTCTCATGTATTTTTGAAGGGGAAGGGTGGAAACAGTCTGACAGTAGTCCAGTCTGCTGAAAATAAAAGCATGGACAAGTTTTTCTACGTCCTGCGCAGAGATCAGTCCTCCACTGTATGCTCCTTAGGTGATGATGGGATGCTCTGACTTCACTATTGTCTTAATGCGGGTGTTAAAAATCAGGTCTGAGTCCAGAACCACGTCTGGCTCGGCTTTTAACCTCACTGCTTAAAGTGCTGACTTTTTATTTTTCCTCTTTACTCCAGACATTATTATTTCTGTTTCATTTTCATTTAACTGAACACTCTTGAAAGCGATTAATGCTTTTGATCAACCATTGATTTGGAGCTAGTCAACTAAATTGAAGGCCAACAGCTCAGGGGGTGTCGGACATTAAACCTCTGTTAAATGATTGCAATGATCTGTTACTTTTTAACTAGGTTTATTTTTTCTGCAACAAGTCATAAATGTAATCAGCAGAACCCAGACGTGTCATTCAAAGAAAGATGTTGAGCGTTAAAAAATGCTTTCCATCTTTTACGTTAAACTGAAAAAGAAAATGTGCATCAGTTTTTGTACACTTTACATGTTGGCTGTTGGTCTAAAAATAAACACACAAACGAAAGGAAAATGCACGACCCTCCTGTCATTTCAGCCGAAACAAGTGACGGTTTGACCTGTTTCTGTTCACACGGACAATACCAGAGAAGTATGTGGCTGTTTCAGTTTCACTTAGTAGCCTTAGATTAAAAGCTTGTGGACAGGAAAGTGGCAGCTAATACAAAAAACATTAGCGCTGAGAGGGTAAGTAAGCGCTAATATTTCTCTTCAAAACACTCTTACAACACCATAGCATGCTCCTGAGAGGAACTGTACTGTTGCTGGGCTTAGGTTGTCCTGGGACAGTTCATTAGTTAACTGTTTTTCAGTTTAACCCATTGTTCCTTTTATAGTCTGTTTGTTGGTGTCGGTGTGCTCGAGGGCCGGCAGTTCTGCACCACGAGTTAAGTGTCTGTTCTGTTTAGTGACAGCCTCTGCGTGCTCTTCGGTCAGGTTGTTAAATCTGCTTTCTGACAGCTCTTTGTTGAGCAATGAGTGAAGTACAATGAAAGACAAAGTGCGTCTTAAATCGGGCTCTCCCACACGGCGTGTAGCATGAAGTAGTTGACTCCAGGGCACAACTGTCCAAATGTCAGATCCTGTGCCAGTTGTACGATAACCTTGACTGGGGATTGCGTAAGACAAAAATGAAACATAACGCTAGAGGATAGTAAATGAACAACTTTCACATGTTGTTCATTCATGCTGCTGGCCTGGGGGATTTGTTTCATGGATTATTTCAAATATTTATTCTTTTTTTTTTTCTCACAAAGAAGCCATTGGCGGGCTGGATATGGCCTGCGAGCTGCCAGTTGGATAGAGCTGGATTATAGTCTCCTGGCGAGATGGTTATATAGATTTATGTTATCTGTGTAGTTATGGTAACATTTTGTTTCGTTTTAATTTGAAGGAGTGGGAGCATAAAGATGTTAAACAACAGAGGCCCAAGAATTGAACCTTGAGGAACTCCACATGCCATTTTTTTGTCAGCTCTGCATTGTAGTTACCTAAGGACACAAACTAGTTCCTGGGTCTCAGCTAGGACTCCGACCAGGCAAATGCTGTGCAGGTCCCAGCTGAGTCTTCAACTGATCTTTCAAGATGTTGTGGTCGACCGGGTCGAATGCAGCACTGAGATCCTGTAAGACCAAGGACCTTTACTAGAGTTATCTCTGTGTTGCCATGTGGCCCGAAACCTGACTGGAAGACATCAAAGCGGCCATTTAGTGTCAGGAGGTTATACAGCTGTTGAAAATCAGCTTTTTAAAATTATTATACTTATTTGCAATCCCTAGACGCTCCAGGGTCATACAAAGTGCAACAGTTTTGATGAAACCTGTTGACGGATGGTCAAGGCAACAAGTGGTGGAATTCAGGTGATGTGTGATGTCACCCAGGTTCTTACAAGTGATTGGACAAAACCCTGTCATGGTTCATCTCTGTTGACACAGGGGCCATGCATATTTTCAGAATTTTGTCTGTAAAGAAAGAGGCAAACTTGTTGCAGCCATGGTTGGGTCGAAGTACCGTCTCTTGATTATCTCTGCCTTGGAAGCCTCTGTTTGCATTAAAGGAGCATAGCGTAACTTCCAGGATTTTTGCAGTCGTCTGCCCCCTCTGGCGACAAGTTAAAATTACACCAGTGTTGTGAATTTGCATGGGAGAAGAGGACAATAATCTACTGTTCCGACTGCACCGGTATTTTGTTTAGAGGTGTAATGTCTTTCTGAGGTAAGAAAGCTAAAGATATTGATGCTAGCCCATTTTCTCTCGCTAATGCATCATTTACGGCGGTAGTGAACGAGTAGCAGAGTAAACGAGAGCGAAGGGGCTCCAATCACACTCTCTCTAATCCAGTATGTATAAGGGCATGCATGGGAAAGAAAAACAGTAATATTTAACTTCAAAACTTGCACTATCCACATTTTAATAAAACTCAAAAAGACAGATAAATGGTCAGATAGAGTAACATCTGTCACCATAACCTTAGAGATATTTAGGCTTTTGAATGACGTTAAGTTGAGACAATTTTTTATTTTTTCCACCATGTTTGGTCAGATCAAAATGCTCAAGAGCACATCTCAATTGCTTTACCAATATGTCCTGAGGATGGATGTTAAAACCACCAACAACAATTGCACGACTCAAAATCAACACAGATGACATACCGCAGTCTAGTAAATTCACCAAAGAAGGATGCATGGTACTTAGGTGGTCTAGACACTGAGAAACGACCGGATCGCCGCTTATTCAAATGAAGCATATTTATCATAACACATTTGCTTAAATTGAAGCGAGTCACTAAACAGAAACTAAACTAGATTTTATGTTTTTCTGTTAAAAACATAAAATCTAGTTTGGGTTTTGAAATAAATGGATTCATTAAAGTTTTCCCTGCCAAAGGCCTGACATTTAGTGAAGCTAGTTACGGCGTGTTAATGGCACTATCCGTCCTGTCGGGGTTATGGGCTGGCTGTGGCTGATGAGCAGTGAACACAAGATTTGATTAATTTACACAATGTTTTGGGCTCTTAAGGATGACTAATCTTTATCTGCTACGTATCAAAACGGGGATGGAGGAAGCTACGTCCTCATCGGGCCCCCGGCTTATTCTGGAAGGAGCCATGCGTACACACAGTACTATCGCCTGGACCCGGCACATATCAGTTTGAACTCGCTGATATGTTCTCTGGCTGTTTTGGGAGATTATGTTTTGTTGTTTGTGCAAAGGAGGGGGTTTTGGACGCTGCGGTTTTGGAAGCCTCTTTCACAAGCTTTTTCAGATGACTCGGGCGATGAAGTGATTTCCATAGCGGTGATCTCCCAGGAGAATCCAGCATCTCTGGCCTCATCTGGTCAGTGAAGACCATGTTTTAGCGTTTGGAGTTTGTGTGTGGTGGCAAGGTTAGTCCAATGGAGCAGAATAGTAAGCCAGAGCAGAACACCGGAATGATGAACTGCAAACAGATCCAGATCTATTCAGGTAGAGGCCATTTTCCGTAGAAAAAATGTCTGAGGTGCCATAAAAAGCTGTAATTGTCAATAAAATGGTGCACACACCTGGTAGCTATTTGTTAAGGCCGAACAGCCCGCTGAATCCACTAATAAAAGACCCCTAATAAACACTTCAGCGTCCAGACTAATTATTGTATTACATCGTTTCTTGAAGTCTCGTTCTAATACTTCAGACCGCTGTTTCACAAAATGTTTTGAGCCGACATGTAATACAAGGCTTTTTACAGTTGGATGCACAATGTACAGCCAGAATTTGCTGTACGCTGTCTCTCACATACAGTAGTCTATCCTTGGGATGTTTGGTGTTTTTTTTTTTTGTATGTTTACCACACACAATTTCTACATTTTTTTCCCCCCAGCAGCATCAATTAGAGTCCTGGGTTCTGGTTTGAAGAGCCTTTATCCGGGTCAGGTGGAAATCCAGAGTTCTGTAGTGGTGCAAATCTGTTCTGTAGGGGTATGTTTGGCTGTGGAGGGAGAAGGCTTGGATTTTTGGTTTTTCCATTGACAGCTGGCTAACA
This sequence comes from Fundulus heteroclitus, assembly GCF_011125445.2. Taxonomy (NCBI): domain Eukaryota; kingdom Metazoa; phylum Chordata; class Actinopteri; order Cyprinodontiformes; family Fundulidae; genus Fundulus; species Fundulus heteroclitus. Next base: position 12,040,956 of record NC_046373.1, on the reverse strand, counting down.
GTGGGGGTCAAGCAAGAGTTTGGCCTTGTTGGTAGTGCAGGCCAGCCGTTTGCATCTCAGGACAGGGCTGGTCTATCTTCTGCCAGAGAGATGATTTATCCTCTGGCTTTGCACCGTGCACATTCAAGACATATTGATCAAATATTAAAAATAAAAAGGGGTCTAAAAATCAGCCTTGGGGAAATGCATTGTAATGTAAAACAGGATTGTTACAACCTTACTAATCAGTGTATTCCAGATGCAGTAGGAACAATTGCTTTCTTGGTTTTGGATTAAAAATTACTGCATTAGTCCTTCTTCAGGTTTTGTATAAATGCTATGACGGTATGAAATACTTTTATTTTTACCCAATATTATCATGTGTTAACATTTTATAAATGCCCAAGGTCTGCTAGAGTCATTTGACGTAAAACGGAAAATGTAATTTAATGTAAAACTGCCTGTTGCTTTACATAATAACAATGGCCTGCTGTGTTCTTTACATTTGCCTCCATATGACGTGCACAACAAAAGCATTAACGTGCAACCGCTGCCCAGGTTCCCCTCTGATCTCGCGATTAAACTCCCATCGTGCATTTCAGTTGCAGTCACCTGAAGTACGACTACAAGTCTCTGCCGACAACCTCTGTGGTGATTGCCTTCTACAACGAGGCCTGGTCTACGCTGCTGAGGACCGTCCACAGCGTGCTGGAGACGTCCCCTGACATCCTGCTCAGGGAGCTGGTGCTGGTGGACGACTACAGTGACAGAGGTAGGCGACTGATGGCCAGGCGGAGGGTCCGTGGGTGGGAGAGCCGGCTGATTGATGGTTACAGGAGACGGGGGGCTTGTTATTGGTGCTCGCATGGAAGCACACAGACAGGGACGCGCTCAATAGATTGCCAAATGAGCCGCGGCCTGAAAAAAAACGGGGAATGGGCGAGTCGAACGGAGGCCTGAATTAAAAGGACATTTCCCGACTGCGTGGTTTTGTGTGGGGAAAGCTTTGTAAGTGTTTTCTTGTTGTGTCGTAATTCTAACAGAACAATTAGAGGGGGCGTGGCCTGCCTGCTCCGCTCTAACACATGTTCACACGTGTCCGGTTAAGCCAGGGCGATGCCGCTGTGTCAGACTCATTTCTGTCAGGATGCTAAAGGCTTTAATCCAGAGTTAGAAGCAGTATGTAGAGCTGGAGGTCACACATTAAACAGTGTTTTCTGGTCTGAGGCGACATCTGATGTGGGATGGGTTTGCATTCCCAAACCGCCTATTTGATACGGCACATTTTAAGTGGAAAATGTTTCTTTCCCCTGAGGGCTAAAGCTGGTTACCTGATTCCGCCAGATAGATTTGCTCCGCATATCCATCTGGAAACCTTCCGTTGAAGTAATTTTGGGAAGGGGCGAAAATACTGGTTAGCTGATTGGCCTATGTTGGTGATAGACGGGCCAAATAAACCAATCAGATTCGTCGTCGCTCTGTTACGAGCGACGACGAAAACACAACCACAAGCCAAGCTACTCTTGCTGCTGCAGGTAAAGGCTCGTTAGCTCAGCAAAGAAATACTCTGTAATTCCGATAAAACTTGCTCGATAGCCACGCTAACGCTAGTTTCATCGGCTGAAGCCGCCATGTTCTTTAGACTGAACTGTCGCGCTTCCCGTTGCGTCACACCTCAACCCGCCTCAAAGCCAACGCTGATTGGACGTTCGTTTGGTGAACGGCTCCAAATTTTCTTTAACGGAGAGTAGCCAGACTGATCTGCGAGTGAAACCTTGAAAGCTCGCGAGATCAGGATGGTCTCACGAGGCTATAAAGCTGGGGGTCATCGTACCACATCTTCTGTTTCACAATAGAAAGACTTGGGATCACCCACGTAACCACTGGCTGTGCTGAAGGCCTTAGACTTACCAGCAGTTGGCGGTAATAGAGAATATTCTCCAAGTTGGAGAGACTGCTTTTCGGTGCCACTCCCGCTCAAAAATGCAAGCCCCAGATGAAATAGGATTTGGATAGTCCTGACTGCGTTTCTTGTAATACTCATGTAGAGAGTTTGAAGCATACTCCAGTCTTCACCTCGTCTCACACCGGCAGACCTTTGTCCTAACTCGCCCTGCCCACTGACCTCAACCGCAGCGGACAGATGCAGACTTCCTCCGGGCTGGGAATCGGGGGATCTGATCGGCGAAACGTTGTGCATCTTAAGCAGCCAGTGTTGTGAGACTGTGTGATGTAACCTTCTAACGACCCGGAGCGAGGACGCACCAGCGGAAGAGACGAGCTGAACAGCGTGGGGTGATCGAGGCGCGACTGTCTCTCGCAAAAGTCTACAGAAACACCAGGTGAAGTGATGAGGCGGGTTCGGCTTATAAGCGTCTGCTAACTCTGCACAAATCTGATCCATTTAGCATCTGAGTAGGTGGACGGTTCCTTTTACCTGTTGCGTCGCAAATGTCAGCTGATCACAGAACCCATCCGCAGCATCCGTCTTCGGTCTATATGCACACGTGAAGTCCCTTGACGGTGTGTGTGCCACTCACTCCAGCAAATTAAAGATGTGGCTGTAAAGTAATTTAATGAATCTTCTTCCCAAAACGTGTTTGGAGTTTGAGCAGGCTGCCGTCCAGCTTTCATAAATGTAAACATGATTATCAGACAATTCAGATGCATTGTTGCCTTGCAGGTTCAAACTCAGGCCCGGCCTCTCTCTGCATGCAATCTGCGTGTTTTACCTCTGCTCCCCTGCAGCCCCGGCAGGTTCTATAGACTATGAATTGATGGCTACTCAGATAGCGTGATTGACTCCTGATCGGTTCAACTATTTATAGAGTTAAAAGGTTTTTAAGGGTTTCTTGGTTTTACTTTAATTTCTCGTAGATCACCTGAAGGAGCCGCTGGAGAAGTACCTCTCAGGGTTGAGGAAGGTGCGTTTGATCCGAGCCACAAAGAGGGAGGGGCTGGTCCGGGCCCGGCTGCTCGGGGCCTCCATCGCCACGGGCGATGTGCTGACGTTCCTGGACTGCCACTGTGAGTGCCACGAGGGCTGGCTCGAGCCTCTGCTCAAGAGGTGAGAAATTGCTTTCCAGGAGACTGTAGGACTCTTCAGCTGAAGTATTTCTCTCCAGTGGTGAATTTGGAGCTCGTCTTTTGAAGCTCGCCTGTCACCGAGCTAGTCGCGAGCTTTCTGCGGGAGCACAGTCATGCGGTGGCTTGCAGAAAGTATTCACACCCCTTGAAGTTACTCACATTTGATCCCGCTGCACCAACAAACCTCAATATGTTGGATTGGGATTTTATGTGGTAGACAGATACAAAGAAAGGGTTTACATCTTTGTCAAAGTTCCACCATTAAAAATTGGAAACCTTGATTCTTTTGTGTCTACCAGCTTTGCACATCTAGAAAAAGACACTTCTGACCCTTCTTCTTTGCAATAATAGCGCTGCCTATTCCAGCTTGGATTGCGAGAATCTGTGGACATCTGTTATCAAGTCTTCCTGCAGATTCTGAAGTAGATTTAGGTCGGGTCTTTTACAGGGCCAACGCACAAATGGGCTTCAATCCAAACCATGTTATTGCACTGCAAAAAGAGACCTAAAAATAAGCAAACTTTTCCTGAAATGAATGTATTTGCCCTTGATTTGAGCAGGTGAACAAGACTATTTGCCAATAGAATGAGTATTTTTTACCCCTAAAATAAGATAATTAGATATCCTGCACTTGAAATAAGATGATGGAGATGAGTTGTTCCTATTTTAAGTGCAAAAATCTTATTCCATTGGCAAATAGTCTCATTTACCTGCTCAAATAAAGAATAACATGCTTTAATTTCAAGAAATATTTTCTTATTTTTAGTTCTATTTTTGCAGTGTGTAGCTCTGGCTGTATGTTTTCCTGCAGCCTCTCACAGGTTTTCTCCAAGGCTTGCCTTGTTTTTTAGCTCAGAGCATCTTTTCATCAACTCTAACTGGCCTCCTTGTCCCTGCTCAGACAATGCAACCCCCCTGCAGCATGATGCAGCCACTACCATGTCTCATTCTGGGGGTGAAGTCTCCGGGTTGACACGCAGTCTTTGCTTACTTACTTGGCTTTTTGCATGTAAACTTTAAAAACAATAAGTTTATTTTATTGTTTACCTTTCGCATGTTTCCTGTGGACATGGTCTAAAGAAAACCGTGAACAGATACTGCCAGCAGAAGCTTTCTTGGCTTTTTGGATGTACAGACGTGGACTCTGTTTATTAATGCTGTGATTTTTCAAAGCAATTGGTTGCACTGGATGTCTTTCAGGGGCATCAGAGTAAAGGGGGCTGAATACCTTTGCGGTGCATTGTGCAGCTCACAGCTCAGCATTTGCAGTACAGGAAGTTGACGCAGGTGTTCGCTGACTTGTACCCCCTTCCGCCGTGTCAGCAGCTTTTCTCTCCTTTCTCCAGGATCAAAGAGGAGCCGACCGCCGTGGTGTGCCCCATCATTGATGTGATCGACTGGAACACCTTTCAGTACTTGGGCAACGCCGGCGAACCTCAGATCGGTGGCTTTGACTGGCGGCTGGTCTTTACCTGGCACTCGGTCCCAGAGTATGAACAGAAACGCCGTCACTCGCCCACCGATGTCATCAGGTGCGACTCGCCAAACCCCCGTGGTCATTTAGGATATTGTGTTGTGCTCTGTCTCCTTCTTCTGAGGATTTTATGTGTCTTATCAGGTTAGTGATGGGTAGGGAGTCCCGGATTAACTTCCTTTCGATCTGTTTTCTTTTTCTTTTTTTTTTAGATCTCCTACTATGGCAGGTGGTTTGTTTTCTGTGAGCAAGAGCTACTTCCATTACCTGGGGACGTATGACACGGGGATGGAGGTGTGGGGAGGAGAAAACCTGGAGTTTTCATTCAGAGTAAGGAGCGATCTGGTGTATGTCTTCGTGTAATCATACATTATGTTAAATGCGTGGCGCTCGGCTCAAGTGTCATGTACAGCGTGGCGTCTGCAAACTGTTAACACGCCGTTTACCGCAGTAATTCACTGCATGCAGCACTGAACAGACATTTGGGCCTGGCTTAAATTTACTGGAAACCATGTGACAAATTCCTCTGCAAACCACAGTGATTAAATTAAAAGTGCGCTCCGAGTAAAAAAAACGGATCGAAGGCCCTAAATACTTTAATCGCTGTGAAGAATTTGAGCATCCCTTTTTCCTGGAGTAAACACAATTTCCCTAAAGAGTTGTAACCAAAAATATGCCTCTGTAGCGGCAACAATAGCCTGTTTTTGTTTCCAAACTCCTCCACAGCATTGGTCTCTGTGTGTGTAGCCCACCGATCGACTCACCGCTGCGAGCCTAACCAAATCCTCGTGGCGCTGTGCTTCTTGTCTCTCAGATTTGGCAATGCGGGGGCAGCCTGGAGATCCACCCGTGCTCCCACGTGGGTCACGTGTTCCCCAAAAGTGCCCCTTACTCTCGCAGCAAAGCGCTGGCGAACAGCGTGAGGGCGGCCGAGGTGTGGATGGACGAGTACAAGGATCTCTACTACCACCGCAACCCCCATGCGCGACGGGTGAGTCCACACAGGGCGTAAAGGAGGCGTTTGATGGGTGTCAAACAGAGCCAACATCTCTTTGGAAAGGATGTGAGGCACATTTAGGTTGGAGTTAGATTAGGGAGTTTAGATTAGTTTAAATAAGATTAGATTAGTTTTTTTTTTCCAGCCCTTGATTGACACACAGATGCAATAAATTACATCCGCGCCTGCTTGTACGTTTCACACAAACCACGTAGGTACAACTCTCCCAGCGTGGTGTAAAAAGCTCCCCCCACCTGATTAAGTGACTCTCGGGATACGCGAGCGACACATTCAAGGTGACAGGAGTGCCGGGGCATTCCGGTGTGTCATTACCACCTTTCCGTGTCGCTCTGTGCCAACGGGTGTCGCCTAGCTGTCCTTGACGGGGTCGTATCAGTGCAAACCTGTGGGGTGTCCTGTCTTAATGTGTGTGTGTGTGTGTGTGTGTGTGTGTATGCATGGAGTGTGTGGTGACAGTGTAGTTAAGAGGAGAAGCTCTCTAAGCACAGATCAGGTGGCGCTCATCTCCCTGAGAGGAGGAAACCTCGCCAAGAGGTGATGCACCGCTGCGTCACCTTTCACCATGTCGCCACACACGGATCGCTTTCATTCAAGCTTTTTTGCAATTCATTTGTCATTATTTAAAGCATGCATCTATTTGATGCACCGATACACCCCCCTTTTTTTTTTTTTTGTACCACAAAATTTTTTAAATCAAGACTTTCTTTTTTAGCAAAATGATTATAAAGATACTGACTGCTTTTAAATAGTGTGTTACCTGAGTGAAAAACAAAAGCCTGAGTTGTTTGAGTTTTACATTTCAGATTGTAAAATGATTTATGTCGTATAACTGTGAAGGAGCCTTTCTGTGATTGATCGTTGTTTGTGCCGGGATCGGAGGCGACCTTCCAGAGTGGTTAGAGGGCAGCGTAAATCTTAATCTGCATTAACAGCGTTTCATTTTTAGAGCTGTTGCAGAGAAGAATCTGGGCTCTTCTGCACGTCTACTGGTCGTTGTACCTTTTGTAATGTAGTCATCGAGAACCTTACCCTTCACTGGTATTTTGCCGCTCCCAAAAGCATTTTGCTCCTTATTGAATAATTGCTCACAAGACAAATACAGGCAATATTACACACTTCTAGCATTTTACACAGTTTAACCAAGGCTGGCCAATAAAACTATAACAATATATATATTGCAATCAATATCGATAGAAAATATGTCCAATAAGATGATCTATAACCTCACTGAACTCCAATCCAGAGCTGCACAGCATTCTGGGCAATGTAGGCAGAGGAAAGGACTGAGCCTCTCAACCTCTTGCAACCAAGCTAAGCAAAGTTGGTGATAGAGCTGATCTGTTTTAAAGGATAAAGGTTATGGTTAAATAGGGTTGAGGTTACAATTTAAGTTGAGCCTTTTTCCCCCCCATGATCCTTTTTTCAAATAGGTAAAAAAAAATAAATTCATTATTATCAATATGGACTGATGTGAAAGGCTTGTATCGTTATACATTTGTCAGCCATATCACACAACCCTAGTTTTAACTTTGTCCATTACTCCAAATGGTGTTGTTATTTATTTTGAGTCCATATAGTGCCTTGGATGATAATTCACTATGCAGCATTACAACGGCAACTGTTAACGTATGCTACTGGGATCTGAGCAACAGACCACGGTAATGTCGAGTATAGTTCTGAAGTGGTGGGAAAATGCTATGTATTTTCTTTAGGTAACACTTAACACTGCACGCCATCTAAAAGCACTGCCGCCACTGTGAAGCATGGTGGCGGCAGCATCATGCTATGGGGAGGTATTTCCTTTAAGCAGGGACAAAAAAGCTGGCCAGAGTTGTTAAAAAGACTCCAACTCCTCGCAGCTTTAAATGCAGCGGATGGTGGTCCAACAAAGTACTCCCTCTTAATTTGTAATTTGTAATTTTTTTTTTAAAACTGACTATAATGTTTCTTTCTATTCAGTTTAGCTGTACTACGTGTAGGTCTATAACCTGAAAAAAACCCAGAATTAAAACACATTTATGTTAATGCTTGTAGTTTGGCAAAATCTTGCCAAGACCTTAGATGTTTTATTTTGACGAATAAACTCAGATAAAAATATCACGCACATCACCAACGCATCATTGCCGGGGCTCCACCTCTCCATCTCCTGACAGATGGAGGCAGCGCTCTCCCTCAGAGACACGAGGCTAGTTCTGGGTTGTTGTTGTTCCCTAGCAGTTGATAAAAGACTGTTGTCGCCTTTTGGAAATCTGTCTCATGACCAGATAAACTGATAACGAGCCAATTAGAGCTGTGTTTGGGCACACGGCCAGCATCCATCACCCTTGCAGTGTGTTTTCAGCTCCTTCCTCCAGCAGGGAAGGTGTGGCGAGCTCATGCTCGCTGGCAATGCAATGTACAGGTGTTTGTCCTCTGATAGTGATCGGCTATTCCTCGTCAGTGTGACAATGCCTGTTTGTTTAAGGTATTTGCATAAGGACGTCCGTGTCGGCATGTACAGCAGAACCTTGTAAAAATACACAGAGACAGCCGTCTGGTCCTTAACTGCAATTCAGGAGCGGCTTACCGGTAAAACGTCTGATGTGATTCAGTGTGTGTGTTAATATTTGACTTGTTTAAAAGAAGAAATAACTACAGAGGGTGCTATTGTTCACCGTTTCACATCAGTGTTAAGCTATAAATACATGACACAGCAGCTGTCTTGCTGCTTAACATAGTATATACTGTAAAACATGAAGTCTGATTGTTTTATAAAAAATTGTCAGAAATTGGGCCTGTAAAGATGAATTGTGTTTTTTTTTTTTTTTTTTTCGTTTTTTTTTTCGGTTTGTTTTCTAGGAGGCCTTTGGAGATGTGACTGAGAGGAGGAAGCTGAGGGAGAAGCTGGGCTGCAAAAGCTTCAAGTGGTATCTGGAAAACGTGTACCCCGACATCCCCGTCCCACGTGATCGGCCAGGCATGTTTGGAATGGTTAGGAAGCTTCGAATAAGTCTGTCCATTTGTAAACATTTTCCGCACATGAGAAAAATGTGCACTATATCGCCAAACATATTTACTCACCACTCAAAATCTTTGGCTGGGTCTTTTAATCACTGCCATGTGGCACCAGCAGTAATAAAAAGCACCTGGACACGCGGGCTGCCTCTACAGGCAAGTGAAGGAAGGGGCTTTTGTGACGGGATGCCACGTGTGCATGAGGTCCAGCCGGGAAAATTGCCCACTTACTAAATATTGCACAGTAAATTTTTTTGTGGTTTTAAAACGGGGTGGATGTGCAGCATCGAAGACATGATCTTAGGAGTGACAAAACACATGATGCTAAGTGTGAAGATGGGAATCAGAGCGGATTAAGGTGTGGGGCTGTATTTTTTTGCTAAAGTTGTGCTTGGCCCCTTAGTTCCAGTGCCGTTGACTCCTATGCTGCAGCATAACTACCAACCTGGTTTGAACAGTGTGCAGATCGGCCCTTCCTGTTCCAAAATGGCTGCACAGCTGCAAACAAAACAAGGATGGGCGGGTTTAGTGTGGCTGAATTAGAGTAAAAACTGAGAGTCAGGCTGTGCAACATCAGTGTCTGACCTACCAAATTCCTAATAGATACACCCTTACACCTTGTGGAAAGACATCCCAGAATAGTTGAAGTTGTAAAGGATTGTCATATTATCCTTATAGATGATACGAAGACAGAGGAGTGAATATGTCTGGCAATATTTAGCTAATCTGAATAAGAGAATTGTGGAATTAGGGTGTTTGCCTTTGTAATATACCCGCATGTGACCTGTTTTGCTAGCTGAAGAGTCGGGGAAAGGCCAACCACTGTTTCGACTATAACCCTGGTGATGAGCAGGCGATAGAAGGCCACAGAGTCATCCTCTACCCGTGTCACGGCATGGGCCAGAACCAGGTAAGGCGTATCAGGTTTGTGATACCAAAAACTCACATATTTAGTTTCTTATAGCTCCCCTAAGTAACACATCCCTACGCTAACGTACGTAAAGGGTTTCAAAAACATACACTTGGCTGTCGAGTTTGGGTAGTTTGGATTTAGCCTGAACTGAACATGTGGACCAGGGTTTTGAGCCATACGTTGTTGCATCATAACAAAAGTATTTAAAGCCACGCTAATAATAACAGAACATATGAATACTTAAACTTATTTAGACGTCTGTTGGCTACTTTAAACCTGCTGTTAAATTGCAATGCTGGTTTTGATCTCCACAAACGCCCATGCAGGCAGGCAAATTCTTTTACCCATTGTGTTTTTTTTGTGACTGTCTCTCTTGGTTTGGTTCTGCCTACAGTTTTTTGAATATTCGGTGGACGGGGAAATCTGCTATAACACACGAGAACCTGCTGGATGCGTGGTGGGCGACAACATCAGCACCTACCTGACTGTCCAGCGCTGCAAGAAGCAAGGACAAGCTGTCCCCTTGGACCAGAAATTTGTCCTCCGAAAGGTATCGCAAAACCATCTTGGGGCAAAACTTCATTTCTTGCATTAATTAATGCATTGTTATTAACCTAACAAAGGTTTTTACATCGCAAATAAATCTTAACAATTTAGTGTGTGCTGATATTCAACCCCCTCTTACTCTCAAACCCCTAAATAAAGCTTCAATTTTTAGCAAATAGTGTTCCTGTGTGTATTTTAATATCAGTATAAGGACAGGACAGCGGTTCTGTGAAGGTATTAGTGATAAAAAATGTTTTATGAACGTCACAGTTCATGAAATACTTACATTTAAAGCTGAATCAAGTTAGAAAACAATATGCCAAACGTTCAACCGCTCACAGAGCAATTTTCGGTTCATCAGTCACAAATGGACAGAGCATGACACCAGCCCAAAGTATGAAGCCCGAAGATTTCTGGCACAACTTCCAAGGTGCGTGCAGAGGGTCAGGAGTCTAGTTAGAAGACTCCAGCAGCTCCTGAATTGCAGAGAAACCAAATTTAATCAAGTTAGAAAGTTGAAAGTTAGTTTCTCAGGACTTCGGCTGCTACTGGATTCCTCTCATTACAACTCTAAAGTCAGGGCAGTGCTCCAGTCAAAGTCCATATCTAAATCCAACTGAAAATGTATTGAAAAACCTATAAATAAACATTTCTAGATGTTCCCTATCCAACGAGACCGAGTTTTGTGTGTACAAAGCTTCTAGAGAGAGACTTTGAGTTCCAATGTTGTTTACAGAAGAAGGTCATTCTACAAAGTATTTGCTTAGAGGGGCTGAAAACGGGTCCGTGCACACTTTTCAGATTTTTCAATCCTAAAGAAAAAGCTGAAAAAGCCCGTCATTTTCCACTTAATTTGGCATTACGTAGTTTTAGTCACAACATAAAATCCTCCAAAACTCTTTTGAAGTGTGCAGTTTCACAAGGAATTCCCACATTCGTTAAAGAAGCGTTGGATCGGGGCTGATTACGAGTGACTCTCCGGAAGAAAACAAAATTCAGGGCTGGTCTGAGAACAACAAGCAAGCCGCGTGTTTACCATGCAGTGCTGGAAGCTGCTCAGCATGTGCTGAATGTAGTCAGAGGATGGCAGTGCCTGTTGCACCGCCATGCCATCTAAATGTAAATGCATCTGAAGAGATGAAATATATGTAGCAAGGGTGAAAGATGCTGGAAAGAGGAGAATTGGAAAAGTATCTAGAGAGAAGCTGATCCATCCCAGGAAGGGGGGGAGGGGGGCTTGAATTAGCATTTCACAGGAGCCAGACATGGTTCCTCTCTATTGTTCCTCTTTTTTTTGTATAGTGCAAAAACTTTTAACTGCCTTTCCGGCACATGAGTAATTAACAAAAATCCTTTGCGTGGTGTTTGTGAATCAGTTTCCAAATGGTTGTTTCCAGGACGGGAGTCTGTTCCACGTCTCCAGCCAGAAGTGTGTTGAAGCGGTGGACCAGACCGACAACGGGACACCGGCCCCGGCGCTGCAGCCCTGCTCTGACAAACCTCGACAGAAGTGGTTTTTCGAGGAGAAGCTGTAAACTCTTAACATAAGTGGAAAATCTCCCCGGCTGACCCCTCGGCAACAGTTAGCGTTGCCGCGTCCCGAAGCGCTGTGCGCACAAACAGATGACGGGACTTGTGATTATTCGTCAGAGGGAAAACTTGGTCAAGGAAGAGGCGATCATCAGAACCACATATGGAGGCATTCAGTTTTTTTTTTTTTTTTTATTTCACTGCTGTTGCTGCTGGAAGAAAGAGGCTGTTTTAGCTCCTTTTGCCTTTATGCAAACAGGGCTAAGGACACAGAAACGTGCATCAGTCTGACAGAAAGCATGTGTTCAGAGATCTTGTGATGACCAAGTGGCTGATGGAGATTTTCAGAGAACTGCATCGTTTTTTTTTTTTTTTTTGTCCTTTCTTGGTGTTTGAACTTCTTCCTGTAGAGGGGGCTAACACTCCTTTCTGTGTTTGATCCTTTCTGTCAGCGTCTCCTTTCTCCATCATGTGACAGTGGGGGCGACAAAAAATATTCAGGTGTTTTAATACAGACCTTTTTAAATAGTTTGACTGCTTGATGCTTTATTATGGCGGGGAACTTACAAAGATCCATGTTTGCTGGCTTCACATTGCATTACTACTGATAACATGGGAAACAACACGCTTACTCTGCTTTAAATCAATTGACTTCCTATTTTGGCTTGTGGTGAAACGACATTGGTCACTTGGGGACGGTTCCATTCAGAAGTTTCCAATCAGTCACATTGAATGTCATGTCCATTTGAGGCTTTTAATCATTTGTTTGAACTGTTCTGTCATCAAAGCTGCAATTCCACAGGTTTTAAAAAATCTGAATTAGGCTTTGGATGTATGGTTAGTTTTTTCTGATTACACACAATCTCAAATTTACACATACAGCTCTGTTAGTATTTGGCTAATTGTCCCATTCAGAAAGTTGCAGACAATTGTACTTTTTATTGCAAGCCTCTGGCATGACGCTGGCTTGTATTGGACCATTCCTTTCATCGGAAATCTTGGAGCTCGTTTAAATTGGCCGGTCTCCTGGCATGAACCCGGCTTTTGATCACAGTCCATAAATCTTCAATAACGTTGAGGGTTGAAGAAGCCTAACAGCCACGTGTTTTATCCCTTCTCAAACCAGTCGTGATGTCTGCTAAGGATCTTTGCCCTGTTGAAATTCCTCACTCAGGGTTTAAACCATATTTCTGAGGTTTAGGGCAAAGATGAAGAATTTTGGAAGTGGTTCTCCATCTTCTTCTTGCACTCGCTTTGTGCGTTACCAGTACGATGGGCATTGTAGTGAGCTGCCACCTCCATACTTCACATTTGTCACAGTGTAATTAGGTTTGATCTTTCATTGACTCCTTCCAGATCTGCGTCTCGTTCTAATGGTCCAACAGCTCAATATTTACCGTTTGAACAGAAAACATTCCCCCAGGACTCCTTTAGCTTGTCCATGGTGGGCTGCTGCAAATTTCAGTCAAGCTGGAAGCTGCTGATTCTGGCAGCTTTCATCTTAGGATGGTTGAAAGCTCTAGACTCCTAGATTGCTTCTGGATGCACTAACCGTTTTCAAGCTGTTCGAGTAGAATATGGATCCCAAACAACTGTTTGTGGCAAAGTTGAAACGGGTGAACATCAGGCTTTTGGCAAGTCCTCCCTAAGGCTTCCCCTCAATCTTGTTTAAAAAGTGTATAAACTATGATTAAAAGCCGGCTCTGTGCAAGAGAACCAAACGATTCAAATGATCGGCACCAAGGAAATGGCCAAACGCTCAGCTGCAATTGTTGTTGCTGTCACATTTTTATCGAGCGCAACAAAAAGTCTGTAGTCTGTAGATCTTTTTGACACTACAGGCCAACAATTTGGAAGCAAGGCCAAAAACATTATTTTTACGCAAGTTTTGGCTTATGAGAATACACGCTGAAATGAGAAAGTATTTGAACGCTTGGTATTCTTCAAAGCAGCCTCCTCTGGTTTGAAGAAGCGCTTTATTACAATAAACAGCATGTTTTTTTTTTTTACTTTTACGCCAACGCTGTGACTCTTGCACATGTCGTCGACCCTAAAACTGAATCCTCCTCATCTTGTGTTGACGTTTTCTTCAGACCCGGTCTGGCACGGCGCTGAAGGCAAGCGAATATATCCCTGCCGAAAATCCGTAGAATACCTTCTGGTTTTTACGAAGGCCGTTCTGACCAGAAACTTCACTGTCGGACTGTGACGCATGCGTGATTCCGAGTGGATGTTTTAAAAAAAAAATCCACACCTGCGCACCCACGTCTTTTTTTAGTACACTCTCTAATTGTGTGTTGTATAACCCCCACCCCCACCTCACCCCATTGTGTACAAGAACAATTCAAATGTGACATTATCAGCCCAAAATGAATTGGATTCCTACCTGTAGTGACTGGATGTAAACTTCTGGGTGGAACTGCAAATGCCTGTTTTTAAAGGTGTGAAATAATGACGTTAAATTCTATCTTTGTTACATAGACTTGCTTATGGTTTGCGTTTATGTTTCTTTAAAACTTCTTGTCACGTTTGTCAGAACTAAGTTAAGTTTCCTGATAGTTGCATACAAAAGCACACACTGAAATCAGAACAGGAGCTCCTAGCTCATCCACTTGTGCCTTTTTTTTTTTTGTATAGAGGGGAAAAAAAATTAACCTGTTTGTTATATAATATAATATAATATCCATGTAGGGAAATGCCTTAACGTGTACTTTGCCACTCTGAGATGCATCAGGATTGCGAGGATTGTAACCAACGGGCTCCACGCCAAACATTTGCACACACACGTGGAGTTCAGCTTCTTTACGGCGGCGGGTGGCGCTGATCGGAACACGCCTCGGCGTTCGTCCATCAGAATAATATACCCAGTCCGAGCTGGAGCCGCCGTTGCTCGCGTGGCTCTGCCTCATGACACGCGGAGGGAAACGGCAGAGGGGCAGACAGTTGTTGGTGTCTCCAGAGTGTCGCCATGCCAGATGGCTTCCTGATTGATTTTCTGGGCTGCTCCCAATTCTTTATCACACCTCCCTCCTCTCCACAGCATGTCACAGGACTTTAGATTTTGCACCTGTATACACGTGTTTTGAGGTTTGATTTAGAAAAGAAGAAGAAAAAAGATTAATCAGGGCTCCATTCTTGATAATGGAGCTGAGTGAATGAAGCAATCTGTGACCCCTTCCATACCATTAACCTTCACAGGCTCTTTCCACCATCAGCCTCAAAAGAGCGCTGTTAGAAACTAATGGTAAGAGACCATCATGCTGAAAAAGATTTTCAATATTGATTCAGAGTGTTTGCTTACAAGACTCTCAATGGAGGCGTTTTTCAAAGCACTAAAGCTGGGAACTGAGCTGGACGAGAACCCCCCTTCGTTTGCCAAATGCAATGAATGTACAGTAATGCGTGCCGCTGTCGCAGGAAGATGATAACATCTGCACATTTGAGCCCGCGTCGTACGAGCCCAAAGACGCAGCGCTAGATTTTCGCTGCAATATGCACCTTACACTCAGAGGTTTGTTTCACTGTGCAGAGCTTTGGAAGACCGGACCGTGAGATAGCTGTACTGAGCTGGAGGGAAGCACAAAAATAAGCACCAAGCTTATTGAAATATGGATGTAATTACTGGGCTTCAGTTCCCTGTAGTCCATAAGAAGGCTTTTTGTTAGGATTAGAAGTGGTACACTGCTAAGTGCTAAGTGAAGTGGACCAAATGACCAGTGGGAACGGTATCCTTCATGATAGGAGGGGGGGGGCACAAAAAATGTTTTGTTATGATTGTACGATGTGTAGTAAAGCTGGAGGGGCCCATATGAGGCGATGCTCAACAATATGACCTTACCTTTTTAATTCATGGTCCACTACCAGCCTCTAGTCCTGACGGATCAGCCGACTCGGTTGGACGGGCGATCGTCACATCACCTGTAGGAAACTTTTTAGATTCAGACAATCGGACGTTTCTATTGATCAGTTAAACAAGTATGAGCCCAATGTACGCTGTACCTGAGTCGCCATGTGTTTTCCGACCATGTCAGTGTTGTGTTGTTTTGTATGCTGGGTCGATACGGTACAGATTCCAGCACTGTTTAGCCAGTTCAGGATCGTATGTATTATTTGATCATACTTTTTAATTATTATTTTTTTTTGTATAGCAACCAAACCTGTGTCATAAACATAGATTGTCCTGGACATGTTGGAGTACGGAAGTCTGTAATGGTAATGATTAAACTGGACCATGTGATGTTTGTCAAAAACAGCAGTTGCAGTGGAGATGTTTTTGTTTTATTAGCCTCTTTCTTATTTCTGGCACCCCTGGTAAAGGTCAATCAATCAATCAATCAATCAATCAATCAATCAATCAATCTTTGTTGTCAACTACAATTTGCATTGGAATTGAAATTACAGTTTCAGTACAAACCGTCCATCAAATAGGGGAACGGTTGTGATGGACGGTTTGTACTGAAACTGTAATTTCGATTGCAATGCAAAGGTATGAAATGCCTTAAAAATAAATCGATTTTTATTACTTTAACATATTCCAGCAATGAAAAAAATGTAGAGAAAAAAAAATCAACCTTTGATTTGAGTACACTTAGTGGGATAAAATATTAAATATTTTTTTTTTTACAAATCACTGGTGCAACTATTAATATTAATGTATGGAACAGATGTTTTTTTCTTTAAAAAAAAAAAAAAAAAACTTTTGAAATCGGTCGAAGGATATTTTACCTGTAATGTATTCATTTTTCTTTAAAAATTACATTTAGGGAACATCAAAATGAGCAGGACAGGAGTCCATGCTAGATGTATTTATTTATTGGTACACAATAGGGCCGTCTGCTTTATATCAACCATGTGTCCAGTATTCTATTTATTGTAGGGAAATGTGGCTCTTTAAGTTATTTATGTTAAAAATAGTATGTAATGTTAAGGTTTCAGAAACTACCATTACCTGAAACCATATGTTAGACTTGCACATTTTCTGATTCTTTTTCTCAGTAAGTGATGAAAGCAGGCAGCGAGTGATAAACTGATATTTAGTGGGGGTATTTTTAAGGGTAGTAACTTAACACAGGGACAGAACCGAGGTTATGCTACTGGCTTTTATATCTTTACAATGAATCAGTGAAACAGGGCTCCATATACAGAGTCTGTTTTCCCATCGAAAAATAATGGACCACAGTTATTGAAATCACCACCTTTTTACTGATTTATGTCTTATTCAATAAAATGTTAGGTAGTTTGGAGTGTTTCGTTTTTCAAATATATGGAAATATTCCAATGGAAACGGGGATGCAAAAACCGGCCATATTTTATTAGTTTTTTTATTCCCCTGTTTTCCATTATTATTGTCAATTGAACAGTGAAGCATCTACATCCGTAATGATTTAAAAAGACTCATTTCACCCATATTCAACTGCCGGAGATGTGAACCGAGATGCTGAGGGGATAATGAGAGAGGGGGGGCTAAGTTTCTCCAGCCATATCTGATTGGATTGGTCACCAGCTGCTGAATGAGGTGGTGAGATGTGGCGCCAAAGCTATGAAGCTGACAGTCGGGCCTGAAATCGGTCTCGGTTAGGCTACTCACTGGAGATGCTCAGCTGTTTATTTTTCTGCGCTCTGTTTTCGGACGACATGCTTTTTCTGCAGTTCACCTAAAACGTTAAATGTTATTTTACTAGTCTGTATCCTTTGCTTCAAGAAAGGAAAAAAAAAAAAAACACCTTCGTGGCCCATCGAAGATGCTGGGTATGCATCAAGCCATGTTCTGCCTGGCCCAGGAGGACATGTTCTGGTGCAGAACCACTTGGCTGCTTGCTTAAAAAAAAGAAAAAAAAAAAGAAGCACTGCAGAGGTCTGCGATGCCGCCACTCTCAGGCCTCGTCTTTTAGACACAGGTTTGTAAAAGAAATCCTGCAAACGCATTCACAGGAAACCCTGCATGTTGTCGCAGCCTACTCGCAGATTGTACGCGTAGTTTTTGATCCGGTGAATAGATGCTGCACTACAGTCTCTCTCGCACACACACCCCATATGTGTCTTTAATGGTAATGCAAAACAAGGCTCCCCGTGGAGCGAGTCATTGGAGATGCTTAGGCTTCAGTTGTCAGGGAGCTGGAGAACCATAGGAGGAACTGAACACACAGACACACACACACACACCGACTGTAAGTCTTTTCCACACTGTTGTCGGTGCGGTTTATGTAATCCCCCAATACCCAGAACGGCTCAGGAGCTGAAGCTGTTGGCGGCATACTCTAGATGACACACTTTCACTTTCAGGAGGGACTACAGACGGTGCAGAAAACACGTGAGGCCTAGATACAGAGACACAATTACATTTCTTATGCACCCCGTCTGATTGACGCCTGATTAGCGTGGCTCATTCGGTGAGCTGAGCCTTCCATCAGTCGTCGAATCAGCAACAATTAACCGTTGTTGAGCGGTTGTGCCGGAAACAATACAGCAACAGCTATCTTTACCAGAAGACGTGTGTGCTTCCATTTTGCAGATTTAAATAGAACCGAGACTGAGCTTAAAAAAAAAACGACTTCAACACTGCAGGGGAAACACAACTGTAAGAAGAAGAGGAGGGAAAAAAAACGGGCTGCATATGATGAATATTACTGTGCACTCATTAAAAAGTCAAGAGCGGCAAACACTTTGCTTTGTGCATTGCAAGTGTGTTTTTATTCAAGTTTAGCCACAAAAGTCAAAGTATTTTCTAGACATGTTTTTTTGTGAAGAACGCAAAGTTGTGCTGACAGGCGTAGGTGTGTAGTGGATGGAAAACTGTGCATGGTTATAATAGATTTACAAATAATGTATGTGCAATGTATTCAGAATCTTATTTTATTATGACTCTCCTAAATACAAACCACTCATTGATAAATAACAGCAGGACAGTGAGCCCAAATACACAGTTAGAGCTATTATTGACTGGTTTAGATCAAAGCATATTCATGTGCTGGAATAGCCCACAATAACCTAAACCCAGCTGAAAATAGATGTTCTCATTCCAGTCTTACTAAAAAAAAAAAAACTTCTGTCTCTACTGGTAAAAAATGCCAATTTTGCATAAAAAAGTACGGTGGCCCTGAGGTGCAAAGCGCTACAACTTTAAGGAAAGCACTCCAACATTAATGAAAGCGCTACAACAATAAGGAAAGCACTCCAACATTAACAAAAATATTACAACATTAACAAAAGCACTTCAACATTAACGAAAGCACTCCAACAATAACAAAAGCGCTACAACATTTAGGAAAGCGCTGCAACATTTAGGAAAGCGCTACAACATTAACAAACCGGAAGAGGTACGTCCCAGTGGGAGACCTAAGAAATCGCTGATTGGACTACAGCTCGTTTTTACTTTTGAACCAAAAGTATTTCTGGCTTTACTGTGTTTTTTAAAACCATGAATGTTTTCGGTGATCCAAACTATAAGATGCAGTCTAAAACGCCACTTAGTCTGTTTATAAGTATCGTTTTTATTAATTCTGCTTTTTTTTAACTACGTGCGCTGTGTTTCTGTGCATCAGCGCTCTGGTCTGCTCCTCTCCCCTCCCTCCCCTCGGACCCAGGGGCTTTTATCAGCGGCAGCCTTATTACTACGTTTAATGTCTTTCCACTCCTACCAAAATGTCCTAATTAAAATCAATAGGAGAGTCCGTAGCTGTGTTTCATGCTATTTTCTTTTTAACGACACAGAACCAGTGGCGCTTCGGTGGGCGTGCTGCCTTGGCTTGAATTCAGGTGCGCAAAATTACGTTACATATAATTTAGGTGTGCACTTTTAAGGGTCATTTCAACAAGCTTGTAACATCGGAGCTTCAGTTTCAGACCCAATATTCATTCTCTTCCCTCTAAAGGAGCCCTATACAGTCTTTATTTATGCATTTCCCCCACTGTTATCCCTCGCGCGCAGCGCACCAGGGTAAAATAAAGCAGCTGCGGATCATGCGTAAAGACCACCCCCCCCCCCCCAAACAGATTTTATGTTATCGTAGTTGATAATGAAACTACAGCTTATCATTAATCTATCCATGTTGGTCTCATTTGTGAATGAGGCGGAGTTTGATCAAGCCTAAAAGGTCCAACATTTTCCAGTCAGCTGTAACCCTTAAAGCATACAGGGCTGCGTCGTTCACGCTGCGTCTTTACGCATGATCCGCAGCTGCTCTATTTCACCCTGGTGCGCTGCGCGCGAGGGATAACAGTGGGGGAAAGCATAAATAAAGACTGTATATGGCTCCTTTAGAGGGAAGAGAATGAATATTGGGTCTGAACTGAAGCTCCTGATGTTACAAGCTTGTTGAAATGACCCTTAAAAGTGCACACCTAAATTATATGTAACGTAATTTTGCGCACCTGAATTCAAGCCAAGGCAGCACGCCCACCGAAGCGCCACTGGTTCTGTGTCGTTAAAAAGAAAATAGCATGAAACACAGCTACGGACACTCCTATTGATTTTAATTAGGACATTTTGGTAGGAGTGGAGAGACATTAAACGTAGTGATAAGGCTGCCGCTGATAAAAGCCCCTGGGTCCGAGGGGAGGGAGGGGAGAGGAGCAGACCAGAGCGTTGAGGTACAGAAACACAGCGCACGTAGTTAAAAAAAAAAAGCATAATGAATAAAAGCGAAACTTATAAACAGACTAAGTGGCGTTTTAGACTGCATCTTACGGTTTGGATCACCGATAACACTCATGTTTTTAAAAAACACAGTAAAGCCAGAAATACTTTCGGTTCAAAAGTAAAAACGAGCTGTAGTCCAATCAGCGATTTCTTAGGTCTCCCACTGGGACGTACCTCTTCCGGTTTGTTAATGTTGTAGCGCTTTCCTAAATGTTGCAGCGCTTTCGTTATTGTTGGAGTGCTTTCGTTAATATTGAAGTGCTTTTGTTAATGTTGTAATATTTTTGTTAATGTTGGAGTGCTTTCCTTATTGTTGTAGCGCTTTCCTAAATGTTGTAGCGCTTTCCTTAAAGTTGGGGTGCTTTCCTTAAAGTTGTAGCGCTTTCATTAATGTTGGGGTGCTTTCCTTAAAGTTGTAGCGCTTTCATTAATGTTGGGGTGCTTTCCTTAAAGTTGTAGCGCTTTGCACCTCAGGGCCACCGTAAAAAAGTGATTCTATAGTGTCTTGATTCAGACAGCTATATACGAAGGCCTGCCACACTTTTCACATAAAGTTTTTGTTTAATTATGAAAACCATGTGTCACTTTCCTTGACTTTGAGATGATGCACTACATACAAATCTGTTTTTTTTTTTCTTGTTTTTTACCTGAAAAAGTCCAAGAAGCAGCACTGAAGTGACACAGAAAGAATGGGGGGACGACAATATATGAGCAGTGTTGAGATGGGAACAAAAGATATTTATCTAACCACTTAAGGGGGCTATTCTCAAAGACGCGGCCCGACTCAGCTGAAAGCCCTCTTCAGCTTGTAGGATCAAGCTCATTTAATCCATGTCTGTAAAAACAGCCAAAACAGTATCAAAGGAGGATGACTTGTTCCAATTTTGCCTCCAGTCCAACCCTCTGTTTTTTCCTGTTGAGCTAGACCCCACCAGGAGCCTTAGCTTACTACAACATACTGAAAAAAAAAAGATTAAAAACTGTAGAGCAATAATCTGCTGACAAGATTCCAACCAGCAACACCAATGCTGCCCTCAGCCTGACGTGTCAATCATTAAAACAAGCAGATGGGAACGGTTGAAATTAATCATGACAAGTGTTGGTGAAGAACATCTCAATTAATGGCGCAGTCGGAGTTAAACTGTGAATTAGCAAACTTCAGATTTCCGAGCGACATCATTGGATGCTTTTTTTTTTTTTAACCCTCGCTCTCTTTTGCCCAATGACGAACATTTATTTTTTTTATCACATTCAAGGTGTAATTGATGATTATTTATCTGTCTGGTTTTTATCCACGCTTCTTGAATGCCTCTTCAGATAGAAGCAATGATTGGTTTGTCCATGATTTGATTAATAAACATGTCCATCTATGTTTTGGGAAATTATCCCATTTTCTCTACAAGATGCTTTTAAGTCAAGTTTGTTTGTAAAGCACTTTTCAGTAACGAGATGATTCAAAGTGCTGTTCATAGAGTCTGATTTGTTGTGATATTTTAAAGAGGTCCTGATCGACGTTTATTAAAGATTTCTACGGGTCTTTCTTTGGATTTTGCCTGATTCTGAGCTTATTTTTTTAGCTTTGAGCATTTTCAAAGGGCCGTAGCCTTAAAACCACCCTAAAAAGGGGGAAACGAGTGTTGTATTTACCGACAAATTTACCAAGAACCAACTTTAAATGTGAACATTTGGTGTTTTTTTCTTGATCCCTTTTGCCTGAATTATCAAAAACTACACAATTTGAAAGAGAGCAAAAATTATATTTTGTTGCTCACAAGAAGATTCACAAAAAAGGTCTTAACATTTAACACAGAATAGATGATCTCCTAGAAGATGACGTATCACCCTGGTCCATGTCTTCAGTGGATTATTTTCCTATACTTTAAGATATAGCTCCACAAATTTTAAGAAATGTTTATTTTAAAGATTAAAAGCAGTTCATATCTTATTTGATAAATCAATTTTTTCTTCATTTGATATACTCCAGATTGGTTGGTCCTGAAGGCTGATGGTAACGACTAATCCAAGAAGGGCCGAGACCAAAACAGACTTTCACTGTATTAAAACAACTCCAGTGTCCAAACCTCACCTGTAAAATGCTGTTTTATGAACATTTAAGCAGTCGTCACGTTTGCGTTTTATTGATTTGTATGCTGCTTTCTTTTCTCATAGGCAGTTTCTCTGACTTTACATGATCTTATCACAGTGTGTGTCTCACACAGGAGAATCACTGGTGGTGCACTAGCCTCCACTTTCTACATGATAAATTGCCCAATCCAAATGCACAAGCAATTTAAAGGTTCATAAACTAGCCTGACATTTTGAGACAGGAGCTGTTTTAAGAGATAAACGTCTCCGCTGGTCTTGGCCTCCCTTGGGAAAGCTGTTGGCTTCAGCCTCGGAGACAAACTAATCTGTATTTACGCTAAATGGACACTTTACCTGTTCCTATCGGGGCACGTTTCACACAGGAGGATCATTTGTGGTGCATCGCCTCCTGCCTGAATTTTCCTGTGCACACCACCAATCCGCTGATGTTTAAATACCTGTTCAATGAACATGTAATGACGGCTGTAGAGTTTCTAAAACAATATACCATGACGTTTATGAGGCTGGAGAAGTTTTAAGGCTTGTCAAGCCCATTTTGATCCTGGCCCCTCCCAGACTGGCTTGTCAGCTTTAACCAGTCATAGAGAAATGATGACTGGTTTATATCAGGGTTATATATGGACAGAACAAGCACTCAAATTATTTTAATGACGCACTGATTGTGAACCCTGTAGGAGGTCTGCTTTTCCTCTGATCTGGTTGTTACATTAACATTTAGTACGCAGTTGGCAAAGAAGTCTCCCAATAACTTTCGCATTAGCGTTATTATTGAGTCAAAGGTGTAATTTGCCGAGCGAAAATCATTACATTGTAATTAGTTAAATTCCCTCGCTCTGATCAGCATGCCGTTGGTTGGTTGAGACATTGTTTCATCGTTACATGGATCTGAAGAGAAGAGCGTCTTTTTGTCATGCTGGAAATCAAAATTCAAGAAAGGATCTTTTAGTCTAATGTCTGCCTTATGACTAACATAAAAAATATAGGGAGCTTTAAATGTAAATTACATCCACACTCTGATTATTGGCCCCAGGAAAAAAAAGGAGAACATATCCCAAATACGTAAAGTTCAGGCCACATTTGTAGGCACTCTTGGTGAAAATACACGAAAAGCCTTGAAGTAAACTAATCATCACTAAAACATTTAACAAATCCAATTTTGAATTTCGGTTCATACAGGTTGTAGGGGACACATCTCATGTAAAGACATATCTGTTTTCAATAAAAAAACAATAGTTACACGACAAGTATCTTTGCTGCCGATACTTTGTACCACCCTTGGGTGGGTCTTGGTCTATTTCTAAAACATTTCACAATGTCGGAGCATGAAGAGATGAGCATCTTTGAACATTCCTCTTTCCACAATCCCTCTAGATCTAGATGTGGCCCTCAGGCCACATGTGTGGCCCTCAGAATAACTTTGTACAGCCCTTGACCAAAAGTCAAGAATGGTAGACATATGGCCTGCGAGTGCAGGTGTTTAGCACTTAAAAAATATGGTAAAATACAGTGTTTACTGATGAGAGCCTTTCATACAATCCAAAACAATTTAAAAGCCCAAAAGTTGTGCTTGTTCATTGATTAAACTTTGCTAAATAACAAATTACTTCAAAGAAACGGTGACGTGTCCAAATCCTTTTCTGTGTTTTGGATGTAAAATAGTCTTTCCAATTGATACATTCACTTAATTAAACATAGTGTGTTTAGTTTATAATTGAGCAGGTAAAAAAAACAATTCCCAAATAAATTGTATTTGCATTTTTTATAAAATAATTTTGTCACCAGTGAATCATTTTAACTTGATAATTTTGGCCGGTGTGTCAAAAAGATTGCACACCAATTTTCTTTTAGTTATCATGCTCTCATTTCTTCTGTTTGTCCTTCAGGTTTTCTATAGGATCTGTGTCTGGGAACTAGGTTCACGGTTTGAACTATTTTATAGTTTAAGGTTTATTGTGCCTGTTGAACCATTTCTTTGTTGATTTGAAAGAAACCAAAGAAACCAAAACTAACTATAAAACACACATGTACATTTTGTGAAGTATTTTATGGGTTCTTGAGAATTATGCCATGGCAGATTTAGATTTTTTCTACGACATAATTTCCCTTGAATTAAAGGTTTGTTTGTTTTGTTGTTGTTGCCATTCTCCAAGACAGATTTTGTTACTGCAATAGAAGATTTATTCATTTTAAGTCATTTTGCATATCTTTACCAGGGGTAACAATAAAAGCATTTGGCACTGTAAAGATGGAGTCACAAAAAGAATAATCTACCAGTCCATTAAACTGCAGCTCTTTAAAACACTCAAAGTACCTTCATTTTTTTTTTTACCTTTGTTATGCAGTTTGATACTCCTACTGTTAGGTTATAAGGTCTTTCTTAGAAAATGCAGTGCTACCCATTTTGAAGCAGTGTTATTTGATCTAATCACACATAAAAGAAGTAATTACTTCATCGGTACAATCCAGACAAGTTCATGAACCTCTACACTTTGGCTTTTTGTGGCAGGTTTCGTAAAGCTCCATGGCACAATGCAAATCTTGTGCGATAATTATGGTGACACTGTGGAATACAGATGGATTTAATTAGAAGGAGCATTTCCATGGTGAGAGAGGAAAGCAGTCACAGCACATGTTACACTTGTCCATTCCAAAAAAAATGGAGCCTGTCACTCTTTTCCTTCACACATGCGCCTCGGCAGAGCCCAGAAATATGAGTATGTGGTGTTTGTACTATAGATGACAGCTGATATAAATAGGAACTGAGACAGCAGCCTGGACGGGGGGCCTATATGTTGAAGTTTCAGATGCGGATGTTTGCCCATAGTGTACCTTATGTCGTGTTCTCTCCCTGCCAATGTTGAAGCCTGTCAAGCAAGACATAGTTGGCTGAAATGATGTTTCTTTGCCACAGAGAACACAGAGTTATGTCAGTTCACACCCCGGCAGTCTGTGATTTTTCACAGCCTCCTCCAGAGTAGCCTGCATTGACACAATAACTCTTAAATGTGTTCCTATGCGATAAAACGCATCCACAGGCGATTAACCATTCCAGCCCACTCCCATTCATTTCACTTCATCAGATTACTTGATTGCTCGCTAAATGGACTGCCTCTTCCTTCCAGGGAAAGACACTATATGCAATTCCCTTTGGCCACAAATAAGATGAGCTTATTTTTGTATGTATGTGTGTGTGTGTGTGTGTGTGTGTGTGTGTGTGTGTTTGCATTTTCTTTCATGTGGTGTTTTGATCAGAATTTAGTTTATCAAGTTTACCCCATGTTTTAAATCTTTTCCAACATATGTGTTATCCTCAGGTCAACAAAATTATCAACAACATTTAGGGGTGCAAGTCATAAACGCCGAGACATGAAAATAGTCAGAGAACTTTTCTGTTGCTCTGGTCTTTGAGCTCACAACTCAAGAGAGACATTTAGATTCCCACTTTCAACGTTGACAAATAGGTTAACAAAGCATAAAAGAAAGATACTGAGTCCAAGGCAGCCAAAAGTTGCCAAAGCGTGATGACCTTACTTCCAGAACACCAAACCTGTTCATCAGTGCGGAACACAGTGGCCACCCAAGAAGAAAACAATGACAGCAAAGTCTCCAGCTTGAGTGTGAAGTCACAAGGCAACAAGGCAGAGATTTGTGTTGTTAATTTTACAACGAGAATAGGGTCAATATTTCTCCATACAGAAGAAATATTGACTGACCTTCCTCTCAAAAGAGTGACATGCTTAATTTTCTTTTGAGTTAGAAGGACCAGCACTCTACACATTATCACCACTGTGGTAAATGACCGCTTGTTGCAAAAACTGTAAATCACGAAAACATTCTAACCTTCTAATTTTTCCTCCTTTTTTGACCTTTACTGAACACTAATTTGAAAGGAAAGAGGATGTAAAGATAGGAGGAAGACATGCAGCAACTGGCATGAGGCTGTAAATGAAAGCCAGGACAGCACGGTTTAGGACTGTACACTTTGGATATGGTGTGCCAGCTCTACCAAATCAGCCACCTGGCTCCCTTGATTTCTGCTCCAGTTCTGTTGCGGTTACTCTGATCCACACAGGAAAATACAGCATTCCCAAAAAGTGTATTCACTTGGAATATCTATATAAGTAACTTGTGAGGTTATTCTGTAAACACAGCAACAGTAAAAGGAAGCAGCTAAAAGTAAAATTTGTTTACATAATCTGTTCATGTTTTACGCATAAAGGTTTAATGGCACTACAGTAATGTATCTATCAAAAGATGATACAGAGTACGCTGTCACATTGCTTAACATTTTTTTTCTTCCACGTAACGTAATTCAGCCCTAAAATATCCCCTCAAGCTGGTGCTACTCAAGTGGTAATAGGGGAAGGAAATTAAAATGTTGATGGGGAAATAAGATGTTCACTTGGCTCAGACGCTGAGAAAAGTGAGCCACTGCTGCAAATAATCATCACTGTCAAACATGGAGAAGGAACATTTAGAGGTAGTGGTAATTCAGACAATGGACATTAAACAATGTTTTGACATAGATCAAATAGGTGAAACTCAATTCACATCTGCTTATTTATGTAGCACCAATTCACAACACATCCCATCTCAAGGCTCTTTACAAAGTTCATTCTGTTTAATCATTTGGACACAGATTGGTTAAAAAGTTTCCTATCTAAAGAAACCCAGCAGATTGCATTGAGTCATTGGCTTGCAGCTTTCACTCCCCCGGGATGAGTGTGTAGCGACAGTGGACAGTGGTTTGCATTATGTTATTGACTTTGCAGCAATCCCTCATACTGAGCATGCATGTAGCAACAGTGGAGAGGAAAACCTATGCACAGAAATACAAACATGACCTGACTATTTGTTGAACGGAAAAGCTGATATTGGTGAATGAGAAGAAATGTGCCCTGTTCATCTATTTACTTTTACAAATCCCTTAATTTTTTTTTGTTGCATAACGGATGTTTGAGAAAAAGCCCTCAACCCATCCTTTTCTTGGTATTGCAAAGAAGTGGCCGTGCATTAGTTTAACATGTGCTCATTAGATTTGTCTTTTCTGACAAGAAAATAATCTATTTTCTGTTTAAGGATGGTGTCAATCGGGCCCTGCCGTTCCATACTACTCATTATCAAATACTGTATGTAACATTCATTCGGTTTTAGAGAGATGTATCTCTAAAGGTCCCTCTGAGTCAAAAAACAAGCAAACTCCTTGAAATTCTCCAGACTCCTTGTTAATTGACATGTGTTTGCCTTCTCCGTTACCCAACCAACTAGTAGTCTAGCCTAAAATGAGGAAATAAGATAGCTTAGAAACAAAATTCAGTTGAAAGCTCACTAATTAACATGTTTCATATCCATAAAGCCAGAAAAAAAAAAACTTCACCAGTGGGAGTTTTTGTAGGTCCGTGTTATTATCAGCTTCAAAGGCTCTGACGAGCAGATTCATTTTAATTGATTGAGCTGGGCCAGCTATTTCCAGCTGCTTCCAGTATCTATAATAATTATTTACCAGTCAGATCGAAGTGAAATATCAAACTAATTGCAATGAATGTGCTTTGTTTGCTCATTAATAAAAAAGCAAATTGCAAGCAGAAGAATTGCTAGCGGTGATGGATGACGAATGGTGATTGAAAAAAGACACACATTCCAGTTTGAAAATGATTTGAGGCTTCAGTCCATATTGAATAGTTTTAATGTTCTGAAGATGATATGTACTAAAATATCATTACAGAATTTTCTAGAACTGCTTCATTATTACACATCATTTTTTTTTTTTATTTGAGCCCCTACTCACCATGCGTGTTGTAATTGCAGATCTTAATATGTTCAAAATGGTCTTATAATAATTAAGCCAAATATTTAATTTTCATATCATATAATTCCTTAAAATGTTTTGTAGAGAATCCTTAATGATTATATCTTATAGAAGCTTATCTCTTCAAATATCTTGTCAAAAAGATAACAAAAAGTGTTTTGGTTGCAAAAGGTGACCTGAATTAAAATGAACAGTAAACATGTCATTTAGATAAAAGCACAGAGCTGCAAAAAAATTCATAAAAAAATTACTAAATGAAAGTATGCACACTAGCTTACATCTTCAGAACCAGTGCTATGTAATTTGTAAATTTATTTAATATATATATATATATATATATATATATATATATATATATATATATATATATATATATATATATATATATATATATGAAATGTTCCAAATATTTTCATCAAAGTGGCATGTTGTTTAAAGGCCTCAGGTGTCATGCAACATTTGCAGTGATATACTCATATGAACTTAATGTGGGCGGAAACTGGCAAGTGCGATCTCACTGCATGATACTGACTCCTCATTCTTTTTCCCAAGAGCTGAAATAAGTCCAACACCTTAACATGTTCTTGATTTGCAGTGTTAAAGACACTGACATTGCTTTTCTCAGTTCAGGATTAAATTAGATTCTGCCCTCTCCTGAGGGCTTTTTTCACTTAAGGTGGTTACTGATGTGGTTCAAATGAACAGATCCCTTGCTGCCCGAGAGCAGTCATGTGTGAATTGAATGTCTCATAACTTTGCAAAGCCTGTGTTGGGTGTTTAAGTTAATTGTGATGGTCTTCCACGGAATATGCAAAAATGGTTAGTGGGTTCTTTCATACCAACACAACAAATGTAAAACACGATATTTTGTAAATTGCAAACCTATTTATATTTCTTACATTAGAATTGCACACATGTATTTTTTTAATTTTATGTGATGGTATTTGGGTGTTTTTGTCTCTTTGTCTCCCTGTGTCTTTTTACAGGTATTTTCCTCTGTTCTGTTACCTATTTTCTAGTTTATTCCTTCAGATTAGATTTTCCCCTGTCCCTTGATTATATTTTTCTCTGTCTTAGTTCAGTTCCTCTATGTTAATTAGTCTCCCTTACTGCTTATCATCTCCTTCACCTGCTCAACATTGTCTCCTGGTTAGTATACTGGCTTCATATGTCATTCTCCACAACTCCCTCAGCATATAAGCTTTCTTTTGGTCATTGTTCCTCCCTGGATTCTCCCATGACATTGTGACTTTGCTCGTTACTTGCCAGTGTTATTGCCTACTTTTCTGTGACCTGTTCTCCTGTTGACATCATGCCTGGTTGTAAAATTTGTCCTTTATTATGATTAAAATCCTCCTATTTGTCATGTCACCACTGAGATCCTTTGATCCAGCTCCCAAACAACAAATTCTGACATTTTATGTGATGGATCAGGACAAGTAGCAAGCAATTGAGAGGGGGAGGAAAATGATTTATAGCTGTGAGTCATTTACATTTAAAACGTGTGTTGCAGGTTTGTATTCAGTCCCCTTTGCGCTGACACCCCAACATGAAATCCAGTACAGACAACACTATCAGAGGTCAAGTAAATAGTAAATTCAGTCCAAATATGTGGGATTTAATCACAGCAGAAATCCAGCTTTTCTGTGAAGGCCTCAGAGGTTTGTTGGAGAAAATACTGAACAAATTGCAACATGAGGACCAAGGAAGACGTCAGGGACAGCATTTAAAATCAGGGTTGGGTTATTTCCTAAGATTTGAACTTCAGACAAAGAATTGATCAATTCATAACTGGTAAATTCAAACAGTTTAGAGCAACTGCAAACCTACCAAAACATGGCGATCCACCTCATGGTAAATCTGGGAGAAGCTGAGAGATCTATATCTCAGTTGGGAGAATCTGTTTACAGTGCAATAATTTGTCACACACTGCACAAACCTGGCCTTTATAGAAGAGAAAGGAAGAAGAAGAAGAAGACTATTCCCGAAAGAAAGCCAGATGACGTACTATTTGCAGCCTGTCACGGTCATATGGTGGACACAGAGAAGATGTGGAAGAAGGGGCTCTCATCAGATAAGACAACGTTTTGGCCTACGTGCAAAACACTATTGGCCTGATCTTCAAATATTCCGAACAAGGAGGGCTAAATTGTGTGGATAAAAATAAAGAAATAAAAAGATTGCACATGCAATAAGTGGGCGGGTTGTGGGTGAGCTACAAAGATGTGCAATGGATAAGATGTGAAAAACCAATTCGGTCTACCCCATTTAAACGAGTAAAGATGAGGTTCTAAGCAATGAGCTGGATGTCATAATGATAATAATTATCAAAAAAGAACATCGATAATAATGATGAATTGTATTAATAGTGCAGTTTAAGTATGTTAAAGTGCAATTTAAAGGATTAGATATCAATCATAAAACTTGACCAAACGTATTGCAAACCAAGGTAGGCCTCAGTTTGCTATAATATCTGATGTAATTTAATAAAACGTAACTGCTTTGTATGAAGCCCATAAAGGAACATCGTGTGAAGATGGTTCTTGTGCCAGAGAAGATGTTCTCCAGCTACACCTGTTGCTTCCGGTCAGTCAGGGATTCGTCAAGTAGAGGCTGGTACTGTAAACTAGGTGAGCTTCTGATGGGTGGTGGTCTGGGTTGATGGTACTGAAGGCCGTGCTAAAGTCCACAAATAGGATCCTGGTGTACATCTACAGGTGGCTGAGGGAGGACTGCATCGTCTGCCAACCTGTTTACTGATTAGCAAACTGCAGGGGTCCTATGATTTCCTTCAGATTCCCCGACACCAGCTGTTCAAAAGATTTCCTTATCACAGATGTCAAGTTGACAAACCTGTAGTCATTTAACCCTGTGATGACGTGTTTCCTAGGGACCAGAATGATGGTGAGGTGGAGTGAAGTTTGAACCCTGAGGTTAACTGAGATGAGCTATTTTGCAAAGCACAATGTGCAAAACTGATAGAGACATACCCCCAAAAAACTTGCAGCCATAACTTCGGGTGAAGGTAGTTCTATTAAATGTTTCCTTTTTCAGGTTTAGTTCAATAAAAATATTGAAAGGCCTATATACTTTTTACTCTATGTCACAACCTGTGTTAGTCTATCACATAAAATCTCATTAAGATACATATATATATATATATATATATATATATATATATATATATATATATATATATATATATATATATATTTTACCATGACTAAAATGCTAAACTACTCAGGAGGTACGAATATTTTTCCAAGGCACTGTGCGTTTTATCTTTGCAGGTGAATTTCAAAGATAATGTTCTGATTTTGCATCTTTTTTATGTTGTTGATGGAAAGGCACTGAATAGGAAAGCCATAACAGAGAAAAAAAAAAGTTCCAGGAAGTATTCAAGCTCAAAGCTGTGGCATCTTGAAACTCGTAATGTTCTTTTAAGAGAGAAACAGCACTTAGAGTTCTTTAGCAGTCACAAAGTCTGGTAGAGGGGGAAAAAAACCTCTCCCTGCCTCTGCATAATTCAGCACTGATGTGATGATGATGTGCTTGGTCAGACAGACAACCAACTTCCCTCGCAAAGGAGATTTAACTTAGATTGATGCAGCACACACACATAGTGTTAATCATCTAAATCATTGAGTTGATGCCTTATTCAGCCTTGATAAAACATATTCATCATCGGGGATGTCTCTCAGTGTGGTTTCACTTCCTCTCAGGGTATATTCCATCAAAGTTCTGCTTTCTCTTTTTACGTCAGGGTAGGTCCTGAATAACATTTGAAGATGCTGCTCCCTGCTACTTTTAATCATCTCAGCGCACTTCCCGAGCAGATGAAGGTAGCTTTAAACTCCTTGAGGTTCACTGTATTTGTTCTAAATGCTAAGAAGCTGAATACAGACAGTGAATTATGTAAACGTAGCATTGTTTGCTAAGGATTTATATGCTGTTGTCTAGTCGTTCACTTAGTAATTACAAAGGATGCCACTTCCTAGACGTATGGTGCCAGACTGGTTAGGCAGTTCCAATGAATGCCAGAGCAGAGAGAGGTTCCGGCAGCGAGCAAAGTCACTGACCTTTCCAGCGTGACGATCGATAAGGCTCAGCATCGCGGGGCTCCGGAAATCTCTCAGCAGAGAGTGAAGAAGCTGAGGTGTCACACTGTCAGATCAGGGCTAATTGGTTGTGGTTGCCAACCTCAGAAACCCCTGCTTGGGTGGATCTGTGTGGTGGGAGCCGGCCCCCCATGGCTTCTGCCGAACCCCAAATAAACGTGTGTGTGTGTGTGTGTGTGTGTGTGTGTGTGTGTGTGTGTGTGTGTGTGTGTAAATGTATGTGTAAGTTGGTGTGGTTCTAAAAGGTCACAGAAGGTGTCAAGTTTTTATTCATTAAGTGCACAAATGAAAAGACAGTAAAATATATGTGGACTATCATATCCATTGTCATTTTCAGGCGAGACCTTTCCATGTTTCCATGCAGGAATGATCAGAGGTGTACAGTCAAAGAAAAGCGTTCAGAGCCCATAACTGTAGTGACTGAAAGAAGCAACACATTCATTCTCTCTGTTTCACTTGCATAAGGAGGCCTGACATATTGTTGATGATTATTAATGATTATAGT
Source organism: Fundulus heteroclitus (assembly GCF_011125445.2). Taxonomy (NCBI): domain Eukaryota; kingdom Metazoa; phylum Chordata; class Actinopteri; order Cyprinodontiformes; family Fundulidae; genus Fundulus; species Fundulus heteroclitus. The sequence continues at coordinate 12,008,239 of NC_046373.1, read as the reverse complement.
CTGCGGACAAAAATAGATTTGAAGTGATTTTTCTATTAACTAATCAAGCATTTATCTTGAGCGAATGACATTATGATCAAATAGTGAAGGACTAATCTTACTGTTAACATCCCTACATAACTGGTTGTACTCTGTGTGTGTGTGTGCTTAAAAAGATGTAAGCAGTAAAGCACTGGGATTTCAGTAGCACCATAATAAGGATTTTAAACAAGAACTGTATTTTGCTATAAAGGTTATTGTAACCTTGTACTGTAACTGTGATGCTGTAATGAAATATGCAAACTGCCAAACGGTGTACTTGGCAGTTTAAAGAGAGGGAGCAAATTGGTGATGTCTGAAGGAAAGGGAGATGGTAGGACGTGAAGAAACAAGTTAACCTTTGATTGGAAGGTGCCCAGGAGAAATGGGGAACTACCACTGGATGTTATCCTGATTTTGTAACGAACAGAACTAGAGGACCCAGACTTCAGCCAGACAAACAGGTAGCATTTTAATACAATTTATTAGAAGGCAGGCAATGGGTCAGAACCGGGAAGCCAGTGGCAGACAGATCCGGTAACCGGCAGGCAATCAGGTCCGACAGGGGTAAGGCAGGCTCAGAGAATCAGGAGACAGAAGCGGATCGGATCACGGGCAGGCAGGCAGACAGAAAACTCTGGATAAGACTCACCGGAGGTTCGTATTGATCTGGCAAAGATGAGTAGGCTGAAGCGGGTATAAGTAAGTGGATGAACAAGTGACCAGAGTTGAAAACTAATCAACGGAAACAGGTGGAGATGATCTAGAGAAGGGTGGTGGCTGGAGGCTGAGAAGTGACAGGCTACATAAGAAAAGTCTCAGAACAAAAACAAAACTAAACAAAACCCAAACTATGACAGATTTAAAGCTGCAGTAGGGAGTTCTAAGAAAATCGTGGACATAGCCTGAAAGTTTGATCGAGCACACCATCCAGGTCCCTCCCCCTTGCTCTCTGCTATGCTGGAGCCCTCCCTCCACAGCCCCCCCTCCAGCAGAGTCTGCCGTGATCGTACAGGCTTGAAAGCACTGCTAACTGTAACCCTGTAATGAGTGACGTTTCTAGACATGGGCTAACAGGGGCCAGTGCCCCTGTTGAAATGGTCCTGGCCCCTGTTATGGCCCCAGTACTAAAGACATAACATTGAATGGACTTCTTACGATTAGATGCACTGGCGAAGAAACTCACTTTGACCAATTTTGTTTTTTTACCTTTGCAGTTTTACCCTGACAAGGATTTTAAAATGAAGGTGTTTCACGTTTAGCTTCAGCTATAATGAGATGTGATCACAGTTTTCATCTGGTAGATCAGAGGTCTGAAACCTGCAGTTCTAGATCCACAAGTGGCTCACTTAATATTATTAGATAATTAAATGTTGTCCCGTTTTATTATTTCATTCTTTTGTCATGTGGCCCTATGAAAAAACATTGGTCCCACTTTTGCCCCCCTAATAAATTTGGTCTAGAACCGCCACTGCATGTAATTCCACATCATCCACATCTATACGTGTCCGTTCCATTTCAGACCGCCTCCGTAAGTCCGTGTAAAGCAAAGCCTACTACATCCACGGTTACTCCGTCCAGCCCTGCTCCGAAGTTCCTTGGAGCTTGAGTAGAGCATTGGCGATCATCGTCATTACAGGCAGAATACAAATATATGTGAAGAGGACCACATTTCTGGTTGAAATGACAAATCTGCTTCCTTATTGGGTGCAAAAAGAGTGCTTTGCATCCAGTATTTAAATAAAACAATAAAATAAAATTTTATTGTGAGTAAAAAAAAAAATATTGAATTTGTGATTAGCGGTCACTATTTAAACTATTTAACTTTGACAAACCGGAGGTTTTTGCCGTTCTTGTTCATGTTTGCTACAACTGGAATTATGTAGCTTGACGGAGCCCGACTGGCTGAAACAGAACAAAAAATTGGAGATGTTCCGTAATTTGACAGTGAACGACAGAGAGCATGTGGTCACGGAGAATGTGGAACCCTTCTTGTTAATTAACATAACGCAATTGCTCCATAGGTCGGACATGAACATAACGGAACAAGCACAGAGGATGTGGAGTCTTGGGGTTAGACTTAGCAATAAGCTACTGAGTAAAATGAGATTTGCCCGGTCACCAGTAATAGTGCAACTGTTGCTATCTTAGTTGTGTAGTTATTAAAAATAAATTGGAACAAATACTTGATACTAGATAGATAGAACTGTACATATATACATACAAGGTGTAAAAACCTGAGGAGTTTGTGCTAACATGCTTATCCGGCTTGGTCTAATTATTTTGTTTTATCTTGCTATTTGTCATCTGTCTTTTTCTGTTTACCTGTCTTTGTTTTCTTAGCAGGTGCTGCTTGACAAATCTGCAGTTTTCCTGTAACATTAGGTTGTCTCTCCACCAGTAGCACAGCTGCAGCACACCAGCAATCTTGAGCTCAAGCGACAGTATGCAATGCGAGGGATCTGAGCTGCGTGATTGACACTGCTAAGACACTCCTCCTGGCTCTGATTGGTTGTTTCTGATCGAGAGCAGTGGCTTTCTGCACATGGCAGAAGGAACACTGGGAGCTTAATTTTTTTCACAGATTGTCTGATATTTTACATTTTTACAAAAGTTGCCTACTGCAGCCTTAACAACAGTGCTTTTCACACGGAATAGAACAAAGGCGGTGAGATGCAAAGCTGGCCAATAAACCAACACCATGTGCGAGTCTGCTACGAAAAACCATATAATAAGAGGCAAAATAAAATAACTGTCAGTTGCTTCTTGCAGAGGACTTCTTGACAAGCACCAAGACACCATTCATCCATTGTCTATATGCAGTCATCCATGCAGGGTCACGGGGGGTCCACCTGAACAAATTGTTTGTGTGCATTCTAAACCGGTGTCTGTCTTGAGAAAAAGATTTCACTATGGTGACAATAATATATTCTTGATTATTGATGTTGCCTGTCCAGCATAGGCAACATCATATGGCAGAAGTCCACAGACCAAACTGGGTCAAACAAGGAATGCTAGAAGGTCCACTCACACTCAATCTGGCGGTTACCCACTGGGAGAGCCAGGTATAAATATTGCTCCTCCCGGGTGCAGAAACTCCCAGTAATTAAAGCTGATGCAGGTGTAAGCACTAAAACCAAATTACAGGAGCTGAGCTGAAGAGCAGAGTATGACATGATCCACACTGAAGCAAGGCAGAACCAAACAAAGAGCCAAAGGCAGTGACATTACAGAAAACTGAAGCTCCCTGTGTCTTGCAAAAGTATTTTTTAAATTAAATAACAAGCTAAAACCACAAACTTTTACAAGTTTTATTAGGTTGTTAAACCAGTCAAAGTCAAGAGCTCAAGCTGGGGCAAAACTTGAACATGTATGTTTATGGATGTCTCAAACTGAATGAGCTTGAGCTATTTTGCAAATAAGAATTTCACATTGATGTTGCATTGGTCTGTCATATAAAGACCCGACAAAATACATCTAAGTCTGTAAACGCGAAAACGTTCGAGGGTTATGATGCAATAGCTCAGAGCCTTGCATTCAGCAAGGCTCTGTAAATGTAAAACATAAGCCCATATCAAAAAAGGCCATTTTCCACAGGTGCATAAAAACCCATGTGACAACAGTCTTTTCACTGTTCAAAGCTGAACTACAGGTTCTCACACTGCTCTGTATAAATGCCCACTTCACTGCCCCACTGTGACAGGTGAGCAATGCTTAGTGGGTAGCATTAAAAAAAACATGGTGCATGTAGGACTGTGCTCATTGACTCTGCTTACCGGTAATAGGCCTGCAGACATGTGTGCAGCGAGAAAAGCCAACTCCTCTGACTGCCTTACTCTGCTTTCATTGCCCGACTTTCATCAAGCTCAAGTGCCACAGCTATTAGACCTTTGTGAAATTTTGAAGGGGTGGGGAGTGAGGTGGGGTGAATGTACCAGCCTGGTTGGCTAGGTTATTTCTGAACAGTTTTTTTCACAGCAGTTCTTTCATTAATTGCAGAAAAACGATGATTAACCTTAAAGCCTTTAGATTTTTCCGTGAGTTATGTACGTCAATAAAAAAGGCCTTTATTGTTTCATACATTCGAGTAGGGGTTCATCTATAAATCCCTTAAAAGTAAGGTTAGACAAAGAAGTGATGTGTTAGGGCAATTTTAAACCAAATGAAGCAAAGAACATGGGGTATGGCTGTATTGGAAAAAAGGTTGCATCTTGAGCTGATGTATTGAGAAAAAAAATTAAATGCAAGTCACATCCTCTATTATGCACACAGATATTCAAGTCTGACAAGATTTGTTCATTACTAGCTTAGGTTCTTTTTTGACCAGGATTTATGAGTCCGAGAGGCAGGTTTATGGGCTCAGAGCAAAGTACACTGTGCAATTTTCTCTCTTGAGTAAAACTCACAAAAAGATGCAATATAAGCCTTTTGAACATAACATTTATTGACAAAAACCGGACAGAGGGAGACTCTGAAGAGGAGCTGGTGAGTGAGTGAGTGGCAGGTAGCCTGGCCCCAGGGACTTCTAATGAAGAGTCTTCCTGCCTCTTCATCGATCTGGTCCTGTCTGCTGATCTGATTCTCGATTGACTGGAAGATGTGACACGGGCAGCGGACAGAAACCTCATGCGAATTGTATGAAGTTGCATTGTTTGTTCTGAAAGAGGAAACCTGAATGAGTGGAGATCGACACAAAACGTGACGGCAGAAAGCAATTGTACGTTTACATACCCATGCAGAGCAAGATGTGTCTCCTTAAGAGGCTGCACTTATGAGTCACTTGTCTGCAACAATGAATCTTTCTTGTTTTCACTTTACCAGTCATGGCGCGTGACAGCATTGTCTAACAGCTGTCCAACAAAATGTACTAATGCAAACACACAGAGATGTTCTCAGCATTTTAGAGGACCCAGTAATGTTTGAACCCCTTCATTTCCTTCACCTATTTTTACAGTCTAATTCCAGTTTGTAGTCTTAAAATATTTTTCAGTTTAATAACTGAATAACTGTTGCCTGGACAACATTTTGACAATGTGTCCCCGTCCATCACCCAAGCCACTGACCCCGCCCAGTTCATACAAAAAGAAACCTTTTGTAATGTTCTGATCACCAAGATATCTTCAAACTAAGCAGTTGCTTTGGACTCCAAACCAGCAGAGGGCCTCAAAGAGCATTTATTTATTTCATTATTTTCACAGAAGTCTGTTAGTGAACAAATGTATTTCCTTTAAGCCACAGCTAAATTAGATCGGTGCTAACTGTTTGAAATTAAACTTCATATTTAAAATGTGTTCGTATGACCCAATGTTGTCAGATTTTAAAGCAGCGATAAGTAAAATATTAAAACTAGATGGGCTTTTGAGCTCTGAATGTAGACCAAAACAAAATGTGTGACAAGCCACGCCCCTCTATACCTTCACTCCAGCTCCAACCCCCAAAGCCCCCCCCCCCTTTCTCTTCTCACCCGTCGTCTTTGCAAAGGATAAATACACAGAACATCTGAGGAACATCTGTAGTGAAGAAGTAAGTAACTCATTACCCTCGAATGTTGTTAGCAAGAGTTTGTTTCGATCCGCTGGAGGCGTTGTCCTCCATTTTGCTCCTTCTCAACACTCCCCAGGGGAAACAAGAGACTGTAGAGCAACACAGAGAGATGGTGTGTGACGTCATACCCTATTCCATCTAAAAAGATATCTTTAGTTCTTCACATCACTATTCTTAGTTCTTTCGATCTAAAATAATGAATTATTGCTTATTGCACCTTTAAATACTTTGTTCTGTGTGAAATAAATTTGTAGTTGTGTGAGTTTAGCTTTTGGATTTGGGCCAGCTGTTTTTTTATGCTTCACCTTTCTACAGCGTACAATCACACAAAGAGCAAAAATGTGGATTAGAACCTTAAAACTATGCCAGCGATACAAATTATTGTCTTTCTTTTACAACATTTACTTGACTGTTTTTTTTTAAAGAACAAAATGGGCTCAGGTGTCTTTTGTTAGATGATTTCAATCTGCAAGATAAAATTTGGTTGTTATCAAGGCTTGTTAAAATGGTTAAAGACATTTTTATTGCTGTTCTTGTAGTCACTTTCTGAGTCAAGATAAACACAAATCAGCTTTACTTGAATAGTATCTTCCCTTGTCTTAAACATTTTATTGAGTGTCTCTGGAACTTTAGTCAGGGATTTTAATCCAAATTTCCTTGATACTCTGTTTAACCTAAATAATAATAAAGTTTTGATTATGAAAATGCTTAAGTCACATTTATTTCATAGAGATTGTTAGAGTAATTGTGCCACGGAAGATTTTCTGTTAAACAATTGTTTCTTAATGTGGCTTTCCCCCAATCCCCTGGATAAATAAATTGTAAACAAAAACCTATCAATTTGTTCAGTTTGCTATTAAAATACTTTTTTTTTTTCATTTTACCCATGTTGATTGACTTAGACTGACTTGAACTAAATTGAATAAAAGCGTAACAGACTTTGATTATATCATTTAAATTGTGGACCATATAATTTTGGGTCAAACTGTGATTTGTCATTTGTTTTTATTGCTGGTAGTTGCTTTTTCTCGACTTAAAAAGTCCAACCATCATCATTATGATGCCACAAAATGATTTATGTCTCGACAACATAGGTGGAACGTCCATGCTTACACCCACGACACTCACACACCCAACCCTGTTTCCTCACAGATGCTCCTTCAAGCTCATTATTTGTTGCACTGACAGCACCGGAGCTTGTTGTGTTGGTTGGGTAATGCATCTTAAGCCCAGCTATCAAATATGAATGAAGCCCTGACTTCCTCATCTATCTTTCATTGCTTTCATTTGTTAAGCTATTTGCCTCCGAAAATATTTTTGGATGTTCCCTGCTGTTGTGAATAATGCGCTCAAACAGCAGTCGGTCCATTATGAAACTGAACGCGGTGTTCTTGATTGTGTGTGTTATTTACAGGGGGTGTTGGGTGAAACTATTGGTGTGAACAGGCCTTTTCATTTCCTAATTGACATCAGAAATGTTCGAGACTTTTATAACATGTAGAGAAATAGACTCTTATACAAGAGAGCACGAAGTTATGTCGTATTTTAGAGAAAAAAAAGATATGAATGTGCTTTTCTGTAACTGCTAGGGTTAGGGTTAGGGTAATGTTGCATATGAATATAATGGTTTATTGTGTTTGTGCTTGCGTGTTTATTAGTCGGTTGCATGCATAAATGGGAAGATGCATGAATAAATGCATTTTAAATCCATTCTATATTTGAACATATTTGCATGTGAAATTATAGCTCTAACAAAGATCACTGCTGAACAGAAGTGATGCTGCCCTATTGTCTGGAGAAAAACCTGTCAGAGCCCGTAATGTCAGCAACCTCATTCATTTATGAGTTGCTTCATAAAAACTATTGCAAAACAAGAGAGAACCTTAGCTATAAGATAAGCCATGCCCCCCTATTTAAAGATGTAGCATGAACTGTTTTGTTTGGCTGAGTTGCTTAATACCTAATTCAAAACAGGATAAAGTTGTCCATTGTAAAACTTGGGTTGTCACCTGTTGTTTGGAAACTCTATGTAGTCTTGCTGTAGCAAACAGTTGGTCCTCAATTTAGGTGCAAGAATATATTTTTCCTGATCTTTTTTGTGTCAGACCACAATGCATGTCTCCAAAACTAAAGGCTTTTGTGTACATTTCAAAACTATTATTGGGGCTATTGTAGAAATGCTTCCTCCTAGAGAGGTCTTTCAGGCCTTGCCTTACTTCACTGTGGAAACCAGCTTTAGATAGCATGCCCAGGGTTTTTTGCTTTTGCAAGAAGATGGCCAGAAGAATAAGAAGACTCTGTGGAGATTCTTCTCAAACAAATTCTATTCAGTTTTATTTATATAGAGCCAAATTCACAACATCCCCCCAACACACACACACACACCCACAGAAAAAAAGTTTGCTACAACTGATAGCAGTCAACTATTTTTTTATTCTCCAAGATATGACAAAATGCACACAGAACACTTAAAGCATCACCAGTCTACTCACACACAATTATAAATCATCCATTGGCTTTTACTGTCGTTAGAGGGCACACCTCTTTGTCTCAGTGGACAGAAAGTGGGTTTCATATAATTAATGCTGGTGGGGTGAGATGAGGTCTTGATAATATGCCATCCATCCCTTCTTTCTCAGGGCATTTGGAATGTGCACATGCATTAAGTTTTGGCATTAAATTCACCCAGAGAAAGGCCTGGGGAGTCTTGTGTGTTTTGTTTAAATTGCTCTTCAACTCTGTTGTTTCCCATACATTTTTCTTTTAAGCAGCTGCTTCTTCCTTGATCTGTTTTAATAACCATTGTCTCTCTTTTAAAAATGCTTTGGGAAAAGAGACTGGACCAGTGTTACGTATGTGGGATAAAGGTCATTCACAGGATAGATGTAAAAGGTGGCATCTGGCGTGTGCATTCCTGTGAGCATGTCGGTGTGGGTCGGTATGCTGGTGCTAGTCTTTGTGTGAATGTGTTTTTTCATACCCACTAATTAGAGTGACAGTTTTTATTAATAGTTTGGGAGGGCTAATGTGCAATAGCGTGACTGCAGCTTTCTTACCAGCTTGTTTATTGGCTCTCTTACCACCTCAGGCCCTAATTATCGAGCTGAAGATTTGACATAGACCACTAAAACAGAGACGGTTCGTGCACATTTATTCTTTTCTGATTTTAGGATGGAGTCTTTTAAACCTGAGGTCATGCTGCGGCAAACACATTAGAGAAACACAGAGTCCAGACTACAAGATAAAACAAATCTGTAAAGTTCTTCATTTTAGAAGTTTTGAACTCTAAAGTCTTAAATTATGCAATGGAAAACACACAGGCAAGACTTCTTTCACTAGTAAGCATCATTTTGTTAAGGAAAGTATTTTTGTGGGAAAACATTTCTGAAACTATCTTCTCAACAATCCCCTCTTTGCATCCACTCAGGTTTAATCCCATTAACCTGCAGGCATGTGGAATTGCTGTTAAAAAGATCAGGCTTGCTGGGGAGCAGAATGCTGCAGCTGACGTTTGAAACATTCATTGTAAGCGTGATTATGTAAGTCACAGTTCTTGCTATTACTAGGACTTGACAGTAATCAAAATAGCGTCCTCCCACAGCACAGCCTCAGCCGAAGCTCTTTTGAAGGCAGTGCCCTACTTTGTACCGTCTCTTCTTGTGTTCTTGATTTAATTTCAGAATGAAACAAGGAACGTTAAGATAACCTTCTGGCCAGACCAAATATGACATGACCACTCAGGATTATCTCTTCAGGGGTCAGACTTTTAAATCAAAAGCCAGCAAAGTTTTTTTTATTGTGACTCAGAGGTTTCAAAAATGTTCTGAAGTTTTGGGTGTCTAGTGGTTTTCATCTAAAGGCTGTGCTCATAAGTTTTTTTTTCTTTTACCCTGTGGCAGTTTTCATGTCAGATCGACAGCTGTATTGAAAATATAAAGCAATATTTCTTAGAAATCTTCCAGATTGTGGTTAGCTCTGATTTTAACCCGGCTGTTGTTAATGAGGTCATATTAATTGTCAAATTAAATACATTTGAATGAAAAGGCACTAGGTATGATAACATCACAGTAAACTTGAAAATAATGTTTCTGTAACTGTACATGAAAGCATGTTGGTGGGTAACTCCTCAACTCAGAAATCCAGTCTAACAAAATGTACCTCTAATATCCCCAATATACTATTCTTTTTCTTCTTCTTGTTGCATTTTGGGCCATATAAAGAAAAGCCATTTACCATAAATAACAGTCCAACATTAAATTATGCAGTAAAACATACAGTTATTGAAGTTATTTTCAGCTAAACCTGGCTGCCAGGATTTTACTTTGGTAAATGGAAAAACTCTGCAGCATAAACAGCACAAATTAGAGCTGCAATGAAAACTGGACTTACAGCTCTGCTATAGAATGTAAGTAAATGATACATAAATCTCAAAGCAAAAAACAAACAATAACATTGTGTGATCACGTGCAACGCTGTGCAGATGCTCTGTATGCACTGATGAAGATTTCTTTCCAACTCACATTACCACTTAGCCCTGTTTTCTGAGTGATCTGGCAAGTAACTTTTGGTTGGCTTGAGGACTATCATAAAATGGAGCTCTGTCTCATTATCCAAGACGCTGAGGCAATGTTCAAATATGGAAAACAAAGGGAATTACATGCTTGTGCCATGGTTGCTCTGTCCTTAGGCAGTAAACTTTACCTATACACGTACAAAAAACCTATTGGACAGGCAATGGTGGGGCAAGAGTTATGGAGGTCGTCCTGGGTTGCCAGGTCAATCCCCGCTCTGACCATCACTGACCATGTACATGTGCTTAATTTACTTGGTATGGCTCAAAGTTCTTGCATGCACCTAAAAATAATTTTCACATATGCCATCATATACAAAATTATTAATTACAGCTTAAAAAAATCGCAGCAGATAAATCACTTTCTGTCCTTGCTACACAAACAAAAACCCTCATCTGTATTGGTTAGAAGCATCTAACCTAGCTTGTTAGCAGGAGCATGGCCACAGGGGTGGCTGTCACCAGCTACCCCTGGTATCTGACAGCTTTAGTACCCCAACCAGTCAATCAGTTCACGTAGGCGTTTGAAGAGAGGTTTGCAATGTTGCCAAATTAGCACCATAGCTGAGCAGTTCTTGCAGCGTGGAGTCACAAATAGCAATGAGCTGTGCATGTGGAGAAACATGATTCATAATTCATAAAGATTTCATGAAGTTGTTTACTAAAAACTAGTTAAGCACCAAACTCAAACTCTTATTCTACATCAATAAACAAATATAAACTGCTTTAGAGACATAATCTTTTTTATGACCATTGTTTATAACTTTTAAGGATGTGGATTTGCACCTTCCCTCTTTCTGCTGCTGCTGCAACTAACAGCTAGCGTCAGAGACGGCTTCATTCCAAACCGAGCAGAGCTCGCACCCGAAAGCAAGTTGAGAAACGTGCTTGTTATAGAGTTTTGTGAGGATGAAAATAGAGCCTTTTTCAATGTATTTGCACAATGTGACACCAATACGAAGATAGGTTTATTTTGGACATGTTATTGTAAAATTCAACTCAAAGTTAGAACTGGCACCTAGTATTTTAAAAATAAACCTATATAATCCTGACATGCCAAGAGATTCTGAAAGTTGTATTCAATTGAATAACACCCCATCAATGTTAAGTTACATTTTAAATATAAGTTTATTAATAGAGGAAGCCCACTGATAAGAAAGTAGCATTTTATTTTTTATTAACTTTATTGTTAAGTCATCTGTATTGTGCATAAAACAGGACAGTTAATCTGTGCAATAACCTTACGTGCAATAACCTTACGTGCAATTAAATATTAATACCATGTTGAAATCAGGATGTATTTTTCTCCCTCACACTGATCTGATTCATTTAAGAATAGGCCAAGGTGGAGTCATAGTTTGATGCTTCACTTACGTTTATAAAAGACATACAATGTATATGCCTGTGAACTGATTACCCGTTTAAGTGCAGTAATATAACAAACTACACTTAATCAGGGTTACATTTAACTTAATCCTATTTTTTTTCACAAGGGGCATTTATATCATGGGCGGACACATGCATGTTTACTCTCTTTTTTAAATGACTTGAAAATTTGTGTCATAACATATTCCAGTGCTATTCTTGTTAATGATGTTTCAACAAACTGTTGTTGAAACATCAACAAAAGTTGTTCTCCTGCTTCTAAAGCTTAGCTTCATTATCACTAACTGTTGTAAAGCCCAGTTACCTGGGATTCAGCCATATTCTGGGAAACCGTCTTTCCTATACTATCTTGAGTGCCATAACCTGAGCACAGTGCAGAGGAGGTCACATTTCACAGACAACCAGGGAGCTGCAGCATCCAATACAGTCTCTCTTCCACCATGAACATCACTGTAACATTGGAAAAACACTCAGTTCGTTTAAGAACACAGGGGTGAGTCAGATTAACAAAGTATACATGGGATCGGGCCTAGACATCCCTAACAGCTACATTGTCAGTAACATCTGCAATAATTTCACTGCCTCATATTCAGTGGATGATGAATCTCTGCAGATATGATTGTCTTGGCCTTATATTTGTGATAAAAAAAGAATATTTCTTAAAGTCACTTAAAGAGCTGTGTACCCTAAGCCTAAAACTGTGCTTTACAGTACATAACATCTAATATAAAATAAAGACATTACACAGACTGTGATCCCCCCCCCCCACACACACACACAAATAACTATAGGGATGAGTAAAGTAAACACAGAGTATCTGTCTAAAGTCTAAACATATAGTTTGTGCATAATCATTGCACAATGTTTAATCTCTTGTTGTCATTGTGTAATATTTAAAATGTCAAAACTTCGATCAGTAGAATAAAGATACATTTATGAAGGTGATAGAAGTCCATCTGTAATGGTTGTGGAAAAAAAATACATTGATCTCTAATCTCATTCTTTACATCTGGATGAGAAGGATTTAATTGTAGGTAAACAACAGAAGTTACCCTTGTTTTACTTGTTAATATATAACACAAAATTTCAGGTTCTGAGCATCCCATCCAAACTCCCCTCTGTATCCCAAGAGGTACAGTTCTAGTTCACAGTATTTTGTTATGTATCCTGACCTCATAAAACATGCATTTTTCAGTGTTTCGTGGAGCACGCTCTGATAAAGAATCTGTCTTCAGCTTCTTGGTATGCATGGAATCTGCAGTACTGTGACTCCAGATTCACAAACCAATTATTCAAATCACCGCCACAGTAACTGGCAGGGTTGGCGTGTCGAGAACAAGGGATAGAAGCATCACAGGGATCCATAATAAAATGTTCCCTGCCAAGTTGTGGGTTTATTTGTCTGGGTCATGTGTGGAATGACTCAGAGCCAAGGTGCTGATCTGGGATGAGTGAAAACATATTCCATCCTTCATTTCTAAAAGCACAAAGTAAACCATTTTGATGCCGTTGCCGGTATTATGATACCAAATTAAACTAAGTCCATATTATTTATGAGCAGAACTCAACATTGTGTTCCAGAGCAGCTAAATAGTGAATTAGTCACATGGATGGATTAATTGACTAACCTTTCCTCCCTTTCCTCCACTCCCAATCTCAGAATTATTAATCAAAAAGTGGAGTGGCGCTATAAGGAACATAGTTACTGAATGAGTTTCCATGAAAGTGGCATTAAGTTGATTAATTATCTGTCAGACCCTTCATCTGCTCATTCTGTAAACAGCTCACGGAAAATGTGCCTGGATTTTCCTTTGATGAGCACAAACCATCTGAGCTATGAAATATGAAAAATCATTTTCAATTTGTCTTCCTCTGAATGACGCACATGGAAAATTCCTAGATTGTCTTGAGAACCGTTGTGAAAGATTCAGAAAAGTATCCACCTTTAGGTTATCTCATTCATTTGTGGAAAGGATCAACAGCTTCAGGCCATCATGTAAAACTGTATTGTAAATGTTTTCATACAGGGCTTTGCAAAAGCATTTTTCATGTTTTGTTGCCTCACATCCTGGAGTTAAAGTGGATTTTTTTAGCATATATATATATATATATATATATATATATATATATATATATATATATATATATATATATATATATATATATATATATATATATATTTTCACTTCACTGATTTAGCCTATGTTTTGCAGAAGGGTTCAAAACACTGAAATTACAAAATGAAATATAATAAAATGGGCAAAAGCACTGTACACTATGAGTAAAAAAACAAAAACTAACAATCCATGCCTTTTCTGAAAATTTTACAAGTACAGAAATCCGAAAAGTGTGATGTGCAGTTTGCCCTCTTTACTCTAATACCCTAAATGCTACAAAAGTCATCTAATTGACAAAACGGGGTCAAACCGCGTTGTTTTTAATCTGAGTATAAATCCAACTCTTCTGTGAAGGCTTCAGAGGTTTAGTGGAGACTGTAGTGAACAAACAGCATCATGGAGAGAACAAAACAGACTGTTTAAAACTCTGAATCCCAGAATGTACAGTATTAAGCCAGGAAGAGAGGGAGGGAGAAGTCTCAGCTGGAATCCCCGTGATGTCATAGAACCACAAAACTCTGGCAGCAGGATCTCACTGGCCGAGTAAGATGCTGCATTTTAAAAGGAACGTTGCTTCTGTAACAAAGGCGGTCTGCTATTGTAGTATCCAGTGACTGTAGCCCAACTGAGAATAAGAACAGCCACTGAATCAAAGAAGTGACAGTGACCCTGATGATGTTGACAAAGCTTTTTTTCCACCACCCTGAAAAAGATAGCATTAAAACTGCAGCCACGCACACTGCCCATGTGTGCCCAGTCAGAGCAGGTTGCCCCAGATGCCAAACCGAGAGCATCCGCCAGGTCTTTTCTGTTCTTTTGGCCCACCATGCAACTCACTGACCCTATCAGACTTACTCCTGTTCATCAGAAAGGTTCATGTAAGGTGTTAGGTTTGGACAGGTAAAGTTGGTTGAGGTTAAATTAATGTAAATATTGTTTATTTCATCTCGTTTCCCTTTGTTTGAGGTGCTTAACTGCTTGAGTGCTAAAAAGACAATGAGCCTGTTGCTACAAATTTCTTTAACAATTGATCACTGTTAAAGATCCACATTACAACATGAGCTTATTCCTTTTTATTTGTGTTTTCCTTTATCTTTTCTCACTAACATGCATAAAACATGTTTGCATACTCTTTATAAACTTGCTGAATTGTGTCTCCATTTTCCCTTATGCTAAAGGTAAAATATCTGTAAATGCTAAGAGGGTAGCCACCATTAGTTCTGTTGTTTACTTCGCAGCTCATTCTGCTCATGCGGTGATCAACCCTACCATGCCACCAGCACTGATGCACCCATTCAAATTTTCAATTCTTGGTACCCAAAGGTTCACGTGGAATTGGTATTCAGATCATTTCCTTAGTTGTTCACTGGCTCCCTAATTCACAATATGACATCATCACACGTGCCATCAGGTCAATATCTGTCATTATGATATTCCATTGTATTCACTGTTATGGCTTGTTGACATAACATTAATAATCAATTATCCAAAAGGTTATTGATCTCTAGCTCAGCAAATTATTTTTGAAACTTTAATTTGCTAAAATTATGTTTTATTTTTTCTTCTGCTTTGCGTTGTGAATTGTTTGTTTGATGACACACTGATCGATGTTCTTCATTGGTTGAAAAGTTAATTTGACCTCATTCCAACTACTCAAAACAATCCCTGGTATTCAAATTGAACAGGGATTTGTTTTTCCCACTGTTGAACATTTGACCTTTTTTACCGGAGCATGCCATATTATCGATAATTGTGCAATATTTACTGTGGCATTTATTTTTCACTATTATTTTTGTCGCTTCTGATAAAGCTCATCCTCTGCTACTTTAGAACTAACTTTAGATTATGTTTTATTTTTACTACTATAAACTGTGTGTAACTTCCTGCGTCTTTGCCACTGCCACTTTCCCCATTGTGGGACATTGTAGGACACTAAGGGGTTTCTTATGTTATCTCTACATCATTTTATTGGTCATTGGTTTCCTTTTTTTCTCCTTTTTTGTATTCTATTAATTGTACTGAATAACAGCAAACATGCTTAAATCAGGGGCAACCGGTCTTTCGTTCAATTCTTTCGGAAAACTTTTCAACACCTACCCAGGAGTCTTTGTCAATTCTGGTGGCTCACAATTGAGAAACTTGCAGTTGGTGCGCTGCT
This sequence comes from Fundulus heteroclitus, assembly GCF_011125445.2. Taxonomy (NCBI): domain Eukaryota; kingdom Metazoa; phylum Chordata; class Actinopteri; order Cyprinodontiformes; family Fundulidae; genus Fundulus; species Fundulus heteroclitus. The sequence continues at coordinate 11,992,446 of NC_046373.1, read as the reverse complement.
GTTTTTAAAGACATGGAGGCCCATCCTCCTAGGCAAATTCTAAGTCAGATGCAAATCAGTGACTGACCCGTCACCGTCCTGGATTTTTAGAAGCTATTGGTTGGTGTGAGTGGAGTACTTGGGCACCTGAATCCTGATGAGACTGCTGATGTAATCTCTTTGGAACGTGTTGGAGGACCAAGCTGTAAACGCTCTCCCTCTGTTTAATGATGCCGTTTCTCGTTTGAGCAAGATGGCTTTTTTTTTACCACTTTTTCACACAATCTGTTCTCCCTGTCCATCGATTTGTGATCAAAAGAGTGCTCTTTGTTCTTGAGGTACAAGTGGACTGTAGAATCTTGTCCTGAGCTGCTGGCCCTCCTGTGCTGTGTCATGTGTTTATGTAGCTGTTGTTTAGTCTCTCCAATGTAGGAGTCTGAGTGGTCCTTGCTGCATTGGACCGCATACACAACACCGCTCAGCTGTGGTTTGGGTGTTCTGTCTTTGGGATGAACTAGTTTTTGTCTGAGAATGTTATTAGGTTTGAAATTTACTGGGACGTTGTGTTTGGAAAAAAAAAATTCCTGCGTTTCTCAGAAACTCCTGACACACATGGAATGACAATGGTTTTGCATCTCACTGTTTTTTCCTCTGTGTTCGACGCAGTGTTGTTTCTTCTGCCAGCTTTAGTAGCTGATTTGACAAAAGCCCATTTAGGGTAACCAAGCTTGCAGTGATTTCTGCACGTGTCTGCCCAATAGCTCACAGATAACTCCTAATTCTTTTAATTTTTTATTGAATGTTACTAGTCTAGTTAAAGAGTTCATTGACTGAAGTTTTTTTAACTTGAATTGGAAGTATTCTGTTATTGAATGGTTGTATTTAGAGAGATGCTGTTAGTGTTTAATCAGTATAGGTGTAGTACTTGTTGTTTGAGAATTCTAGAGCACAAATTAACTCCACTTCATCTTTTATCATAACGCACCACACTAGGCAGGTATTCATAAAATAAGTGACAGACAGAGCTGTTTGGTTATTGTTTCCTTATCATACCTTTGTGCCAAGACATGTTAATGTTGATCAAAATTATTAACTTTGTTAATGTTTTCTTTTGGTATTTATCAGTAGTTATTCATACTAAACCTACTCTTTGGGACGAATAGCTATCAAATTAACTACTAACTATTAACTAATAAAACCTTCCCAGAACACATTGTCAAACATGGTGGTTTGCAGGTATGTGCTCTGGGAATCCCCCTCCTCCCCTAAAAAGGGAATGATAGATTCAAATTAAATGGACAGGTACTCTGTTGACAGAGTTATAGTTTAAGCTATATACATATACATCACAATCCTGAAAATAGTAGGGTGAAAACTGTTAGAGATTGTAAAAGACTTTGCAGCAGGTTAAGAACCCTACATATATACTTTGTAGATGTTCTCTACTAACTTCTACAGCCCTCCATACTATAAGGATGACAGATTTCACAGCGTCAGATGCATTCATAGCATCCACAAGATGTTGCATTTAATTGCCACATGCTGTTGTCATGGGTCATAAAAATTTAATCTGATTGCTCAAGTGCCAACATCTGAATAATTATTTCACCGTGTGCCCTTCATCGTACGTGAGTATGTTCTAATTAGTGTTGAGGCATTGACTTGACACCTCGTTTAGGGAGGAAGTGTGGATTGCATAAAAGATAACAGAGTGATAAAGGACTCTTAATCTGACTTTAAATGGACATTTTCATTTTGGAATCTGCAACAATCATGACCTAACACATGGTGTTTCGGCATCAGAAGAAATGCTAGTGGAGGCGTTACTATTGATTTTAGCTTGTATGCCTGTTATATGAATAATTAAAGACATTAACCGATAATAGCTATACCTTATTTACTTTTTATTTTAAAGATTGAACCTATTGTTGGATGTAAATTATGTGCTGTTTGTGATTAATAGGCCTCATTCAGAGCTGTGTTGGTGATCTGAGCAGGGAAGGCTGCTATCTTGTGTAAAACAAACAGATGGGATGTCAGCTCAACCTACGTCTTCATCTGGACTTCTCAGAGTTGAAAGGAACAACCACAGAGAGGAGGAAAATTGAGTTGCATAGTGACTATTGTGTGATTGAACATGTGACTATAATCCGATTTTTCTATAATTTTGCATTTTCTTACCTATATTTAGTCTCTCTAGCCTTGAGTTGGTACAGACCCTCTCTTCTCTTAATCTTTTATTAGTTACAGCATGCATGCAATAAGGACTTGACACATGCAACCTTTGTTCAAAACATAAAGGAAGGAATCAATCTCAGATTACATGCCTTTTTCAACACAGAATGAAAAAATATTTTATATAAAGAGACAATAAGAAAGGAGGTTATCTGAGAATGTTGCCTGCTGCAAAGGTTGCAAGGCCTCATGCTATTAGAACTGTGCTTTTTAAACAAATGTGAGGGTTAGCTTCATTTTAGTAACAAAATGGCTTTGTTCCTTATTACAGATATACGTCACATCTATGTCTGTATTTCCATCAGTGCATGACATATAATTCCTTATTTCATAAAGGATGTACAAAGTATAGTATGGAAAATAAAGGTAAAAGCTATTGTGCACATACCAGCAGCAGTTGGAACATGGTAGCAGAGCTACAGCGATAGAAAATCATGGATAGCTTAGCACCATGAGATCCAAAAGTTCAACTTCCAAGTTGCGTGAAGAGGGTCAATGATCTGATGAGGTGAAAACTTCAGCCAAACTTGGAACAAACTTCAATGACAGACCAACAGTGTTTCGGTTTGTGGCCTTCATCGGGGTCATTGAGTTTAGCACCATGCACAGCTGGGGTGAGTGGAAGCATGTACATGGTACCAAAACGGTAACATGTTTTTGAAGGGCTTAGCAATTTTATAACCATACTTTAGTTGATGGTAACGAGTTGGGAGGAGTAAAAAAAAATTCACTTTAACCTCTTCAGTGATACCTTCATAGTGTTTGAACTGTTGGATCTCAGGGGGTAAAACATATAATTAATACCAGTACAATCTGCATTGTACTTCAATGTGTAGTAGAAAATAAGTATAGTCACATTAGAAAACCTTATTTGTTTTTTACCTCTTGAAATTGATACAATCACATATTACTCAGCATTTGCCCTGATTAAAGCACAGGCATTTAGTTTGATTGAATTGAATTGAATGTCCCGAGTCTAGTCAGAGCCCAGCTCTTGAGCTTATGGAGATTCTAATAGGTGACTTGAAACGTGGTGTACATGTAGCAGAAAACCCTCAAATATCTCACAGCTGAAACTGAGGAGTGGGGAAAACGTTTGTCAGACTGATGACAGAGACTGGTGGATCGCTACAAGAAACAGGGGTTAACACTAGCTGTTTTTTTCTCACTTATGAAATTTTGTTTTTGTTTCCATATTTTTTTATAAATAATAAACATGCAATTTTGTTGTTTGCTCCAAAGAAATCACTTTTATAGGCAAGCTAAGAACACTAGAATACAAATTAATGTGTAAACATTTCTTAGTGTAAAGAACTGAATGTTTGATGAGAGGTTCTAAGACTGTGTATCTATGTAAAACAAATCATTTTAACAATGTCTTTTCACAAAAATGGAAATGTATCAAACAAATCTACTCAATAAATACCATTAGTTATTTAAAAATAATTATACCTGCAATTCACTGATTTAATTTGAAGTTAAATAAAACACAGAAAAGTATTTTGAAGGCTGTCCAAAAAGCTTGCAGAAAAAATCTGTTTGTGTAAGGCCATAATAGTAATGTGTGTGCAATCATGGGTTGTCTGGGCTGGGATGTGGGGTTAGGGCTGGAGTATGGACCGGGTAGGCCAGGCTGGGGGGACTTTTGGGTTTGGATGGTGCCCCCAGCACCCATCAACCCAGAGTATACCCCTCTGGGTTGCTGGCACCTGGACCTGGGAGTACAGGATGTTTTGAGGTTAGTGCAAGTGTGTTTACAGAAATCCCTATAGTTAGCTTTAGCTGTCAATTTATACATCTCGTATTAAATAATACTACGTATTCTTCAGTGATGGTATCAACACGTTTGTTTGATGGTATCTGTAATATTTTATTGGTTGGTTTTGCTGTTCTTTTTATTTCTCTTTCTGCAGATGTAGAAGCAGACTCCGAGCATATTATCTTATTCTCTTCTTTTCCTCTCTGTTTTTGTCCCCTTCTCTACCTATTAGCATTTTTCTCATCCTTTTTTCTTCCTTCTTTTTTTCTTCTACTTTCCCATTTTTGTGTCCATTGAACAAAGTCCCAGAATAAAATCTAATAAAGCTTTTTGCATGTATAAATCAAGTGGAGCACTATGACGGAAGTAGTAAAGCTCCAGGTGTGAAAGTAAATCTGTTGGGCTCTCTTTGGCATCAAGAGAGCAATTCTTAATGCTGCACTACCAGACAGGACACGTTAAAAAATTAAATTAAATAAAAAAAAATGTGTGGCACTGCCATGGGGAGATGCAGGTAAAAGCGAGCTTGCAGAGATAGCGTGTTTCTGCAGAAGTACAGCAATAGAATACCATATGGATAGTTCAGCACCATGGACAGAGCTACTGTCTGTACAGTACACTGTCTATGGTTCTGAAACGTTAATACATGGTTTATTAAGCGTCTCCTGAATATTTAGTCTTTTGGAGATAGGTAGATATTAGACAACACAAAACTATCACTTTAACGTGTTTTAGGAAACACCAGTATTGTCTTAATCTAGTTTTAGTATGTTTAGGTGATTTTCAAGCTTTTAGTATACTTTAATAATTGATCCGATTTTCCTCAGATACAAAAATATCCAACATCTTAAAATACATGAAGTATAATGATGTGTTTTTTACTGACAATAAAAGTCTTCTAGAATCGAATATATCTAGTAAGCTTTTTTTTTTCCACCAGGGTAGCTACTCTTTATAACAGTGAAAAAAAAATCTCGGCAGGTGTTACAGAGCTGCAGAGGGAATCAAATCCCAGCTGCCTGTGCATGGGAAAAATCTCATACCGAGGATCAGCATTTCTAATGAACTAAAAATATAGCTTGTTCCTTTTATGTGACTATATGACATCCCGATCACATGTATAAAGCTTCATATACATTTACCCAACCTGCTCTGTGCTTTTTAAACCGCTGTCTGTCTGCTTTAACATAAAAGCACAGTAAATCTCCCTCTGGCTGTCAAGCCGTTGAGTCTGCCCCGCATAAAGCCTATGCAGCCTTTTCCACCATCTCTCCCCCCCTCCTTTCCTCGTTTCCTCTCCTCCTCCACATTCAGTGCTCCCTCTTGCGCGCACGGCGAGCAGCAGCGGCAGCAGCGCTTCTCTGACGCACTATCGGAGATGAGCATCCCAGTCCCGCAGGCTGTCAGGACAGACTCTCCCGACCTCCCTCTTTTTCGGAATTGTGCCATCAACCTTTCAACTTCAGCTCCGTTCGTCCGTTTTTTGTCGCATTACTGGTTTACCTCGAATAATTACACAGTTTTTTCCACACTGACTCTGCGTTTGGCAGCGATGCACACATTTGACATCTCTTGGCTGGGAATTTACTCCGGAGGAAAGAACTGTCAGGAAGTGTAATAGATTTCCATCTACATCTATGGGGTTGTTTTTTTCTCTCCCCGTGTTTCTCGGGCATCGTTCTGAACATCTTGTGACAAGTGCTGCAGATTAAAGCTGAGGAACTGTGTTAAATTTCAGGAAATCGTTTAGATGACGGACACCGACAGGCTGTAAATCTCCCTCTGCGACGCGACTCCGAGCCCTTGGAATATTCTTACTGGATTGTTTGCGGAAAGCTGAAGTATCTCTGTTTGCCCACACTGCAGGGTGGCTGCTGTGGTTGTTCTGCTTTGAATTCGAGATTTTCATTCAGAGGCGGGCATCTGAGCATCCCGAATTTGCGATGCCCGGACAGTGAGGTCCACGGTGGGATTTCATTTTGGTCACCCCGCACGGCAGCATGGCCCCAGTCCGGAGGGACTGCAGCGGCTGGGAGATGTTCCTCCCAACGGGATGCCTGTTCCTCTCCGCGTTGCTGTTTCACCCCGGCGTGGCAAAGGTGTGCAACGACCGCACCAAACACGGACAGGATAACAGCTGGTTCACCAGGGAAGGGGAAAAGTTACCCATAATGGTGCTGATGCCGATGAACGAGTCGGCCCAGATGAGCGGCATCAGCCGGGGGATCGAACCAGCGGTTCAGCTGGCCATCCAGCACATACGAGAGTCCAGGAAATACCCGTTTACGCTCATCACCAAAATCTATGACACTGAGGTAAACACGCGTGTGTGTGTGTGTGTGTGCGTGCGTGCGCGCGTGTCGCCCGAATGTGTGCCCATGCGTTTGTGAGCGCACACCCCTGCAGCGCTCTGCTCTAGGTGTCCAAAGGAGGGGATACGCTGCTTCTCGTTGTGTTTGGTGTCTGTGCATCCTTGGTTTTGGTGACTGTGCTCCCATTGCACCAACGCGACTGACAGCACGGGATAGGGTTATTATGCCGTCGCTGATGTTGATGTCACCATCAGCCACTGCATCATCCCGCCACACTCAAGTCATACGCTCTCGTGTAAACATTTCTTTACAGTTGCCACAATCTTAGGATGCCATTCACCGAACTGGCTTTCATTCAAACGCTGCACTCATTTTTTGTTTTTTATTTTGCAAGCGTCACAAAATTTATGCGCTGCTTTTTCAGTCACGAATCAGTGCATCTTCGTGGAGATTAAAGAGCCACTTCTTATCACGCCTGAAGATGGCGGTAATTGGATGCACGATGTCTCCCCCTTTCAACGGAGTCATATCTCGCTGCATTTAAGCACCGCACAGTGGCGGTTCTGGCCTGAAAGCCACCGTGGGCCAGCCCCCACTATCTCGGATGAATTCAGATATATTGGGTTGGTTTTTGTAGTTACCTCTTCGGAGCTCAGTTTTGGCATCAGGTTTACAATTAAACTAAACGTGTCATAGGTTTCTGAATTTGGCAGTGTGTCAAAAAATAAGCTTCTATTATGTTTTAGCTATTGTAGTTGATACAAAATGGAATCAATTGTAATCCATATTTGTCATTCATTGTAGATGGACCATCTACAGGGGTAGATTGTAGATGGTCTCTCATTTAGTGTGTTTGTTTCTCTAAATTACTTTTAAGCTCCTTCCAACAATTCCTCGCTACTTTTTTTTTTGTTCTCCACTGTTTTTTTTTCAGTTTTCCATCACCATTGTTACACTTTATGCCTTTATCTCAATGTTTCTACCCAAAATTACATTCTATTTACGCAGCTTAAAAATGCATCAAAAGAATACTATACAAGTTTCAATATGTATCAGAAATTAATAAGATAACACTATTTAATGACCCAATTGAGGCAATTAATAAATTAGTCGCCCACTACATCTACTTAAAAAGTTTCCCCTGACAGATATCATCTCCTCTGTTGCATTTGATTTTGTTCATTTCTACCATTTAGTCTGAATCTATGTCCAGATGTCAGGAATACATTTCATGTTTGTTTTTATCCCAAAATACTTGAAACATTCTGTGGCAGATTGCCACTTTGCATATGGTAATTTGGGAAAACCAAAATTTTAAAGGAAACTATGTTTGATTAGATGCATCATTACACCATTTTAATTGTCTACTGACTTTATAATCATATATATAAATCCACCAGAACCACATGCCTCTTATTTTACCTGCAGATTTTAGCCTTCAGGTTCAAACCTGAACACATTCTGTACATTTATGTTGTTTTTGTAAAGCTGTGCTTATTCCGAATTTGCCCAATTCTCATTTGTCTTTTGGAGCCAAAAGATATAAGAACAGCATTTAACATGTTTTTTCTGCTAGCCATATTTATATTTAGAGTAAAAAAAAGGCAAGCTTTGACTGTAAGAGAGCAGTTGCGGTTAGATAGGGTTTCACTAAATTAGGCAGTTATTGAAAACTGAAAAGTATACAAAGAAACTTTACTGTACCCTGTACAGTCCACTTTATCCACTGAAAACCTGAATGAGCCAGCATGTAGCGTTGTGGCGTAGAAAACACAGTTTCTTTTCAGATGCCTATTTACATACCTCTGGTTCCCTTGACCTTATATTAAATATGTCAGTGATACTCTGAGTAACAGAGTCCACACTGAAGAGTTTTGCTTTAATTACAACCTGGTAGTGTGATGTGGTCACAGATGGAAAAAGAAAATAAGACTATCGAGTTTCCGACCTACGAGTCACCATTGAGGGCTGATCAAGATGAAAGTCAGGGAACCCATCAGCTTCACTTTCCTTCTTTATACCCAAGAGTCATTCTCAGTAACTTTAGGTGATCTGTAATCTCTTCAGACCACATTATAAGACTGGGACTACTTTCAGTTTATACTAACTCAACACAACTCCCCTTAGGCAAGGTGATGAGAAACTGACCAGGTAAGCTAACTGAAGTATTGTCTTAGGTTTGCATAAGATGACATATCAAACATAGATATAACCAGCTCCATCAATAAGTTTGAAGAGGCAGTTTTTGCTTTCTCTGGCAAACAGGCCTTCGAGTTTGTATGTGCACAGGTGTGTTTGTGTGACACAGACAGGCAAAGCTCTGCTGACCGGGGTAAGCCCTCTGAGGCGACATGCTCAGAAACCAAGGGATTAATATGCAGCTATGTGAGTTATGATTTTCCTCCTCCAATCCCCCAGAGAGAAAGTTGAGCTGGATGCAAGAGGTCAGTGGGCCATCCTCAGATCCGCTTGCTGGCAATGCCAGACTTCCAATCCTGCCAATCAGTGGTAACTCGTAAGACTGTACTCCTATTTGATGAAGTTACATGGAAAGGATGGACACTCTTGCGTGGGAATGATACATTTGCAGTGTTGTTAAATTTGTTTAGACGGCTGTTCAGCGTCAGAGCTCTGATCATGTTTTTCGAACAACTTCAAAGTAAATATATTAATTATTACTGAAACCATTAACCTTTCGGCAAAACTCTTTAGTGGAAGATCGTTTGAACATGCAGTTGTTACTTCACTATAGATCATGTCCTGGAGAACATTTGCCTACTGTCAAGATAATTTACAACCATGGTAAACATTCATTAGAGGCTACTGAGTACTACAAATGTAAATTTGCAGCACTTACAATAATGAGGTTATCAAGTAAAAAAAAATGAAGAAACAGAGCTTAAAGGTAGGAGAGGGAATTTCCTTGGCACAGGTGGAATGCGATACAATGTCTTTTATTATTGATGATGCCGCTGACATGTTCCCACTGTCTAAAGCTCATGCTGTTATTGATTTGCCATCCACATTTTCAATGTACATTTACTTCTTAATAATCTTTAGCCTTGCACATGATTAAATATCCTGAGCACGCTTGCTTACACACACGTACATACTGTAGTTTTCTGCATACCACATGCTTATGTCAGAAAACAATACATGCATGAGTGCATTTGTTGCTGCTAGCAGCAGACCAAGTGTGTGCCCATGTGATGTTTGTACATGTATGAGTGTCTATGGTGCGGGCACTGGGATTTAGCTTGGCAGATGTAAGTAATCAGTCCCTGAGCAGAGGCTTTTTATCCCTTTATCCCCTGTCAGTGGAGCCATCGGTAGACTGAGCAGGCCCGGTCCATTTCCCCTGGTGGTGTGGAACTGGGTGGTGGTGCTGGTGATGCTGATGGGGAGGCGCTCTGGGGTTGTTCAGTGGTGGAAGGCCTGAGAGCAGAGGTTAGTTAGTTAGTTAGAGCTGGGAGGAGGCTGAAAGTACTGTAGAGGAAAATGGGCTGCAGATATTGGAGATAGGGTGAAACGCCTGCGATCATTCCTCAGATGTTTCAGTAATTTAGGCATTTTAGACTCAAGGCACAGTCGACAACGCATCTTTGGTTTTAAACCAGTGTTTTGAGGTAGAAAAGAAGCAAGAAGGATTATACCAACTGAGAGGCTTAACAGTGAGGCACATGTTGGTCCTCTGTTGCAACTCTAGATGTGAGCTTGGGTTTTAGTGTAACTAAGGACTGATTCTGAAGCTCTGTGGGCTTAGAGGATCAAAGCGTCAGGAGGGACGGGAAGCACCGGAAGAAGATGTGAGAGAGACTTGGTGTTGAGCGTGTGCTAGGTTAGTTCACCAGCTTATGAAATGGAGGATATGTCTTTGATATCGCTCTGTCAGTCCAGGAAAAAAAATCAACTTATGAGGAAATAGATTGTGCCTCGCAAAATAAATCATATCCTTTTCACATGTTGTTGCTTTACAACTGCAAAGATCGTTGGGTTTTTTGGGGAAGTGGTAGGAAGGTAGCTTGGAAATGAAGAATGGTTTTCATACATTCTTTTACAATTTAAAATCTGAAAAGCGTGCCACGCAAATGTATTCAGTTGACTTCACTCTGACTACCCTAAATACAATCCAGTGGAACCAGTTGCTTTCAGAAAACGTGTTCTAACTGTATGTGATTTAATCAGGCATTAGATGTTCGTCACTACACAGAGAGCATCACAAAAACAAGGCTACATGGCAGAAAGGTCAGATATGAAGTTGTGGAGAAGTTTAAAGCAAGTTATAAAACGATTTCACATGCTTCACACATTTTTAGAGCACTGGTCAGTCCAAACTTTTTGAAAATTAAAGGCGTATGGCACAACCGGGAACTTTCCAAGACATGTCCGTCCACCTAAAACAGATGGACCCACCAAGAAGAGCATTCACGAGAGAAGAAATCAAAATGGTAACTCTGCAGGAGCTGCAGAGGATCACAGCTTAGGTGAGAGAATGTGTCTACAGAACAACTATTAATCATGCAAATCACAAATCTGTCCTCACAGGAGAGCGGCAAGAAAAAAAGCAGCAAGAGAAAAATACATTTTAGTAGAATTTGCCTTGCCTAGTAGAAGGTGCTCTTGTCAGATGAGAACAAAATTTTTATGCGCAGTTCAGGTCAACTAAGAATCTATGCAAAGACTCAAAAATAGCTTTTCACAGATCCTCCCCATCCAATCTGATTGTTCCTGGAGTATTTTGCAAAGAAGCACGAGCCGACATTTCAGTCTCCAGCTGTTCAAATCTAGTATTGACGCACTCCCCGCAGCTTGCAGCTTTAACTGCAGCAAAATGCCGCTTTACAACAAATTATAACAGATTGGCTGAATACAAAAGAATATCACAGTGCAGATTTTTAGTTGTAAAATATCATTCAAAACCATGTATGGTTTCCCTTCGAATTCACAACTAAGCACTTCTTGTCAGGATCCCCAGGGGTTTGATTACTTAGTTTTAGTTTCTTGGGGATCCTGCAGTTTTGTTTGTGTTTTCTCACTTTAGTTTGGTGCATTTGTCAATTTCTGTTCATCATGATTTTAATAGTTCTGTTAGATCCTTATTTTCCTACCCGTCTGTTCTTAGTTCTGTTAGTGAGTTTATTTAATCATATCTGTTTATTCACCATTATTTGCTGTTAGGTTCTGCTCTCCTCCTGTCCTGATCATGGCTCTCTCTCCCTCAGTCTAATTACCTTCACTCTTTTTACCTGCGCTAGTTGCTCCACCTGCTGTCCCTTCTGTTTTCTCTTCCATTTATTCAGCCATTTTAGCCACATTCAGTGTCAGGTCCTTTGTAATGTTACCCCTGAGCCTCGTCAAGTTTCTACTTCCATTCTTTGTCATTTTCTCAGACAAATCAGCCTGTAGGTTCTGCCTTTTGGACTTAATAAATGATCATTCACTATAACATATGGCTCCCGAGCTCTTGTCTGCTTTTGGGTCCTGCAACAATTACACCAAACCTTAAGATTCTTTCTATTGGCCCTTTGAAAAATGTTGCTGTGAGATACTTAAAATGATCAAATATGAAATAGTTTTAAGCATGAAAATACATCAAACTACTGTAAGTGCTATGTGCTGGAAGACATCTTGTCTTCAGCTAGAAAATCCTATTATGCTTAGTTTTCCTCTGGTGGACATTACGATTTGAACCCTAATTGTTGAATGAACTTTGCAGCTTGTGAACCTCAGTGACTGTGGGACATTGTTACATTTTATTATTTTGGCAGCCTGTTATGCAACTTAGACACAAAGTGAGCTTAAGAATGTTGAGATGGATTTAATTAGAGGATCATGAATAGCTTTTGATTTAGAAAATGTCATTTTATTCAAATAAATGAGCTAAAAGCCAAATCAAAGTAAAATCAAACACCTAAAGAAGTTTGTTTGATTATAAAAGGACAAAGAAAAATAATCTTGGCGCCATGATCTGTTTGGTGTGACATTCTTTCCTCCATTTTGCAATAATGAAGGGAATAACATGTGACAGTGGCAGTGCTGTCTGCCAGCACCCACTGCAGCGAAATACATGTTCAACTGTAATGATTATACTTTGGATTTAACGATTTAGAAAAACCATCACAAAGTAAATATTTGATTTTCCCCTCATTTGAGCAGCTTTATGAAATTTGAATATAAAAAAAGGTGCTTTCACAGTCATCCAATTACCTTTTGCTTTCCATGTTTGTGATGATTATAATCTCTTCTTAGACAACAAGAAAATCAGTGTAATCTCTTCACAATTTCACTCCTGTGAGCACTTCAACAGGGAACATTTTCTTTTTTCATTCTGCAGAAGAGATTGCTGGTACAGCTGGAGTTTTTAAAGGGATTGCACTTTTTTTTTTTAGCTCTCGTGTTCCCTGAAGCTCTAGCTTGTCAAAGAAGAGCGATCTCATGAGCTTTTGAAGGCAAATCAATAAAACCACTAAGACACTGGTTTTGAGATGTAGATGCATCTCCTGGCTTTGTGCGCCGCACCACATGCATTGTATTACGCTATACATGTATTTGTGTATAGTGTATATCTGGATATGAAGGACCCCTTCGGATTGTGATGGTGGTGACCTATGTTCAGAGATACTGCAGGCAGCTATAAGCTGCCCACTCCGCTCCTCCTCAAAGGCCTAGATGCGACATGTCATGTTTGTGCCCATGTTGGCAAGCCTGAAACCACTGTACAGTACACTTGTTCACAGGAGGCTGAACACCCCCCTCTGAGCGTGTGCAAGGCTTTCTGTCATTTTGTCGAAAGAAGTTAGGTTTTTAGTGAAAAGGCATTACCATAATGGAGGTCACTGTGCTGCTAAACATAGGTCTCAAGTCAAAGCAAGCCAGATCAGAGTTGCTGGCCCTCTTGTGGCTGTGACGAAATTGTTGTGGCAAAAGTGTGGCAAAGCCATTTACTTTCCCAGAAAGCGCATCGGAGACTAACCTTCGTTTGAACTTGGTGATTCAATCGAATCAACTCACCTGACACTTTGCGCGTGGGAAGATGACGGGCTCAAACGAAGCAGCATCGCATACGACAGGGCTTGATATCGCATGCCACATGTTATCTACATGTCTGCCATCTCCTTAGCGCTGCGTCGTGACCCAGTCGGATAAGCAAAGATCACCCGCCACCACTCGCGGGGGGGGGGGGGGGATTTGGCCGTTCCTGGATAGAAGAGAGACAGCAGCGTGTGACGGGTAGGGCTCTCTCAAGGCGTACAGAAAGTGCTGAGCCTGGCTGTATCCGCTGACCCGACACAGATAGTGGGGATCAATGTGGAGCAGCCTTTCTCATAGAATGAACAGGATCTCAGGGGAGAATCAGAGAGTAGTGAGAGAGAGTAAGAGAGAGAGAGAGAGATGTGTAGAGCTATTAGATGGAAATCCCGAAATAGGGTTATGTCATCTTCAGTGCAGGAAAAAGGAAATGACTAACCTCCTAATTCTTGTTGGCTCATAATGTAATACCATTTGCATTGTTTCTCTGGGGCGAAATAGTTTAATGGTTGTTTGACAAAAAGATTTTGCTCCATGCAATGAAGTATGCACCAAAGCGTTTGGGATCTTGTGATTTTAATCAGATACTAAACTTTATAGGTCCATGATGGTACATTCAGTGCCTTAGAAAAGCATTCATAACCCTTGGATTTTGTCACATTTTGTCACTTTAGCAACGACAAACTTCAGTGTTTTGTTGCGACTGGATTTGACAGACCAACACAAAGTTGTGCATAAATGTGAAGTGGACAAAGTGGGTGCACTATCAAACGTTTTTACACATGAAAATCTGAATAGAGAGGCATGATTTTGGATTCACCTCCACTGAGTCAATATGTTGTAAAACGAATCCTAACAGCAATTGCAGCTGTGTCTTTTGGGTTTTGTCTCTATCAGCTTTGTACACTGAGAAACTAAAATGTTTGCTCTTTTCTTTGCGGAATAGATCAAGCTTGGTTAGACTGAATGGAGTAAAACAAATTCAATCTGTAATATTGTTCTCAAGTCCAGTTGCATTTGATCTGACTTTGACTCGGGCCATGGTAACACATGCCTGTGGTTTGATCTAAACCAGAATATTGTAGCTATTAGGTTTTCTTCCAGGAAAGCTTGTATTTAGCTCTATCCATTTGCTGAAGAGAAGCATCCCCACAGCATTATGGAGCCACCACTGCGTTTCATTACAAGAATAATATGTTCAGAATGATCAGCAGGGTTGTTTTTTGCCTGCATATAGTTTTGTTGATGCATACAATTTGAGTTTCATCTGACCAGAGCGCCGTCTTCCACAGGTTGCCTTTTCGTCTACATGGCTTGTGGCAAATAGAAAACAGGAATTCTTATTACTTTAGTAAGTAAGTAAGTAAGTAAGCAAGCGTTATTTGTACGGTGCTTTACAAAGTGCTTCACAGAGTGCAAGTAAAATAGATCCAAAAATAGAACAAAGAAAGAAACCAAGAAGAGCTAATAAAAAAAACAATCAGTTTGTTTCACTAAAAGCTTGTCTGCATAAAAGTGTCTTAAGCTACTTCCTAAAGGAATCAAGAGGGCTACTGCCTGAAAGGACAGGTCAGCCTGAGATTTGAACCGGGTCTTAGAGACCTAACCGAACCAAAGCGAACCATAGAGTGTGGCCAGAAGATATGAAAGCAACATTTTGGTATCGTATTGTTGGGACTGTCTATTAAAAGCTTTAAAAGTCAAGACTAAAATTGTAAAATCACCTCGAAATCAGATCGAAATACAGCTGACCGATGTAGACAGGATAAAACTGGTGTGACGTGTGCCCTTCTGTTAGTTCCTATCAAAAGCCTCACTGAAGTGTTCTGGGCCAACTGGAGGCAACTTTTTTTTAAAATCAGATTAATTCTTACCACTCATCCATGAAGACCAGATTTGCGCTGTGCAAGTCTAATAGTTGTGCTGTCAACAAATTATCCCTCCTGAGCTGGGGGTCATTGCAGCTCCTCCAGATGGGAATCTTGGCTACTTCAATTATTTATGCCTAGTTACGCAACACCCCATAGCATCATACCACCACCCCCATATTAAATGGGAGGTGGTGTTTTTGGGGTAATGTGTAGTATTCTTTCATAGTATTTTGTATGTAGGGCACAAATAAGGTTTGTAGCTGTGCCAGACTCTTTGCGTTTCCGTGAGATGTGTGAGGCTTGAGATATAGGGTCATTGGTCTGCATGACGCTCTTTGTTCACTAATGTTCTCTAATGAACCTCTAAGGCCTTCACACAACAGTCATACTTAGAGTGGGATTGAATTACACACAGGTAAAGTCTATTTTCTAATTAAGCAACTTCTGAAGGAAATTGGTTGCACTGGATTTTAATTAGAAGTACAGGAGTCAAGGGCACTTGATAAAGAAAAGAACACAAGACTGTGAAAACCATGTGTCATTTTCTTCCATCCACACTGTGCAAACCAAAGCCTTTTTTGTGACTCTGGTATTTACTCACTCTTTTTTTCGCACAACCATCTCGCTTCACGCTGTAACAAAGTTACTAAATCTGAGGAGTAATTGCTGACCTTTGTCTGAGTCAGGGCCGCCAATGGCCCCGAAGGGCTTTTGAGCGAGACAACCAAGATTGCGAGCCCTCGTGATAAAAGTCTCTCACATGCCCTGAAGCTGGCTTTACAACAGATGCCGTGACGCACGCTCAAACGTAGAATACTTCACATGATGGAAACGCAAAGACAGGCAATGCGGCACAAACACTTGCACATATGGTTATGACTGTTCTCAAGCGGCATCCCTGCAGCGATGCCTAAAGCCAGGATGCTGTGGTTATTTAAGCGATTATGGGTGAATTTCGTGTTAAGCTCAAGCAGAAACGGACTCACTGTCCCGTCGCATCCTGCTACACAGTCAGTGCCTCAATCCATCCCCATCCTTCATGATGGGAGCGGTGCAAAAAACCAACACCTCTCTAAAACACAACATTTACTCCATTGTAACAGTGTAATCAGGCAAATGATTGAAAATAAAAGAATTTCACATATAAGGTGTTTGAAATTTAAAGGCGTTTTGTTGGCTGGAATGTATTAAAACAAGAGGTCAGGCTGAGAACAATGTACACGGAGCTTTTATCTTGCCAATTTAAAGTCAGTTTGACATGAGCTGCAGTGCGTCCGTGCGAGGGGATTGCCCCCGAGAGCCTGGGCAAGCACACACAATGAAGACAACAGGTGCATTTAAAATCAAAACCACAATAACAAGTCGCTGTTCGTTGCCTGCAAAGCAGTCGAAGTGTGCGCTCGTGCACACCGGAGGCTGGGAAAGAATGGGAGATATTCTTTTGGAGTGGATGTGTAGGTGGAGGCGCTTTTATGAGCATCTCAGCGGTTGGTAAATGCAAATCTTCAAGATGGACTGAATCATCCCACGCTGACATTGCTGAACATTAAGGCAATTACTCTGAAGCATTGTGCTAAAATAGAATAAGAGGGACGCCGTTGCCGTTGTTGGTGGTATTGTTACACGTTCGAATCTCTCTGATGTGTTCCTGCTACTGATCAGCATCACCACCAAAGGCTTCGTGGTTTTATTTAGCTCACAGCCAAGTGCTTTACTATTATCCATTCTTATTCCTGCTGTGATCTGGTTACTGCACCGTATGGCATTCGCTCCTATTTGGCGTTTTATTAGTTAAAAGTCGGCATACAACTTCCAATACAAAAAGATAAGCTCCTGCTCTTCTCTGTGTTGACAATCATTTGGGTTTTCATGTAGAGTCCTGTACAGCTGCAGCAAAGCAAGCGAGCCGTACGTGAGAAACACCACATGGATTTTATGATAAATTGGCCTAAATTAAATGCTTTTGAAGGCAGATTTCTCAAACTACCAGAGTTATACAGCACCAGGGTGACCCAGCTTGTTGTAACAATAACAACGTCTGGTTTATCCAACGGTATTTTTTGCCAGGACCTGCGGAGCTGTTGTATCTCCTCGTGAAGTTAGCATGTGATTCGATGCTTCTGATTCGGCAAAGGAAAGAGAAATTTAAATAAAAAAATCTTCATGTCGACATATTCCAAAACTGCATGAACTGCTACGCTGCTTGCTTATCATGTAACCCGTTCAAGTTCAGCTCTGATGGAAAACTTCAAATGGGAATGTCTGCATAATTCTGCATCAAAAGGTTATATGTGTAAAAAGCTTAGAGTCCCACACACGTCCCACTGGCAGGACACCTCAAGACAGATCCAGAACCTGCTGGAGGGAAGACATGCAGTCGTATTCAATAAATTAGAAGATTATAGAAAACTTCATTCATTTCAGTATCTTCAACACTAATTGAAACAGATTGCAAAGATTATTTACAGAAAAACCGAATGACTAAATCATGAGGATTCTCTGTTTACTTATAGCTAATAGCTATAGGCTTATAGCTTATAGCTATAGCTAAAAGCATGACATTAAAAAGATTAGAACATTACATCAGATCGAGAAAAAAGTATTTTTAATACAGAAATGTAGGATTATTGAAAATTATGTTTAATGCCTGCCTAAAGATTGTTATTTTCAAAAGGTACTTTTAATCAGACAAATGAGCCCCATTGAAATGATTGCAGATGACTGTACATCCTTTCTGGTCTGGGAACATTTTTGGGATACCCCAGATCCAGAGAGTGTCTTTGGGGAGACGGATGTCCGGTTATCCCTTTTGGACCTGTTAAACCTACAACCCTTTCTCAGATAAGTGTGGGATGTGAATGAATGGATGAGTGGAAGGAAGGACGATAATCAGATATGTACCTGCAATGGAACCGCGATTATGTGATGATCATGGTCCTTCTAGCCTTGTGCTTCAGCTTTGCCATCCACCATCAGGTATCCATCATTGCCTGTGGCTCAGGAGATCCGAATACGACTGATCGCTGTTCCCTGGGGTCACTGCCGTCAATATCTGACAGTAAGAATCTGTAGGATAATGGCACTTGTGACACATTCCAGACAATTTTGGTTATTTCCAGGGCACTTTAAAAAAAAAAAAAAAAAAAAAAACTTTGCTTGTTGTGAAATTGCACCGTTGAAATTTATTCTTCGTGATCCTGATGTGTTTTCATTCCCACTGTGCTGTCTCCTGAAAAGAAAGTGCATCCCTGATTAGTAGCTTTAAATGCACCCAGTCACACAGTCTCACAGCAGAACTGTGCACATTCTGGATTCAATCAGGGGGAAAAACAGAATTAAAAAGTGGAAGTCAGGAAGTAAATACATTTAATAAACCTTGATGCCTCGATAGAAATGTCTGCTGGCATGTGTTCTCCTTCATTTTTTTTCTCTTTTTAAAAAACAAAACTCTACAGTCATTTTGATGCATAATGACTCCAGAAGGTGGCAAATCAGGCATCTGGTTGTCATTAGCATTAAACAAACAGTTACTCTCTGTCTGTACTACAGTACTCAGAGGGACAATGACTGAGAAATCACCCAAGAGATGCAAACAGGTTGGTAGGATGGATGATGAGCTCTTGGAGGAGGACAGAATGGTCTCTATAAGAGACGAAATATGTTATAGAGGAGCAAAGAGACGAGAGGTGAAATAACAGATGCTTCTTCAGTCAAGCTAGGATCAGGAGAAAAATATCCGGCTTTTTATTCTGTGCACCGAAAATAAAGAGAAACATGTCTGCTGCCACTTTGAGTGTGACGTTAAGCGTGTTCGTCTGCTTGCTTCTGCTTGTGCATCTATAAAGTTGCCATTGATCCCCAGCCAAACCATTAGCACTGACAATTAACACGGCAAATGCTTATCTGCTGTTGCAGCCTCTTTGACCGCAAGTTGCTAAAAAAAAAAAAACGAAATCGCTATTACTCTCCAGAATGCCGTGCGGCCATTGTGGCATTTTCAGGATTTCGTCTTCTCTGGTAATTGCTTTTGTGATGTTCAAAGTTCCTTCTCAGCAGGCAGGCAGGCGATCAGGTGTTTGTGTGCTTATGGTTACCAACCTCAAGAGAAATGCCCTGTTGGAGAATTTCCATCACCGCTCTGTTTTGTGTCTCTGCATGCGGCGAAGAAAAGGCCTGAGATTTATATATTTAGCTTCTATTTTTATTACTTTTCATTATTCAACCCCCTTTAATGCGAGCTTTTCCCTTCTCAGCTGTTTTGTCTCTAACCTTCCCGTTTTATATGCCACTGATTCGCAATGCCTCGCTAAAGTATTCCCACCACTTAGAAATGTCCCACTTTGTCTCGTTACGATCACGGCCCTACAATATATAACATACCAAATGCAGGTATTTTAGAAGACAGACCAACACGAAGGAACAGGTGCTTGTGAAAGTACACTGCAAAAACGGATCTAAAAATAAGCAAAATGCTCTTAAACATAATGTTTTTGTCCTTGATCTGAGCAGGTAAATATGATCATTTGCCAATAGAATTAGTATTTTGACCCCTAAATTAAGATATTTAGACATCCTGCACTTGAAATAAGATGATGGAGATGAATTGTTCCTATTTTAAGTGCACAAATCTTATTCTATTGGCAGATCATCTTATTTACCTGCTCAAATCAAGGACATATACACTCATTTTAGGAAAATTTTACTTATTTTTAGTTCCGTTTTTGCAGTGTATACATGTTGAGATCTATGTTTATTAAAAGCATAAAAAACCTGCATCCTGCTCCTTCCCGCTGCACATTTCCCTACTTTCTCGTGATTTATCGCATGAAATCCCAGAAAATTGTTTAGTTGTAGTAAGAGATAAGGATGTAAATGGGTGTGTTCGTACAGTCATGCATGTTGAGCAGTTTTAGTTAGTTTAGTTTTCTTCCTGTGGCTCTACGGTTCCCCAGGAGTGAATGCTGCTTGTCGGGACTTTGATGCAATCAACTGGTTTCCTTATATAGGACATTTTTGACCAATCTGTATAATCTGACCCAATCTGTATAATATGATTGAACTTGACTTTGTAAAGTGCCTTGAGATGACATGTTTCATGATTTGGCGCTATATAAATAAAATTGAATTGAATTGAATTTTCTTACATCGTTCTGTAAGTCGGCTGCTGTCTTTCTTTTATCTTAACTTGGACATTGCATCTTTACTTGAATGAGCCATATTATCTATTAATAGTTCAAAATAGTCTCCCCCCTTTCTGATAATTTCATTCTCTTCCGCTTTACAGCCTTATTTTTTTATTTAGCTTTCTATTCACATTATTCAATCTAGGGTGTAACCTGGGTGTATCCTGTCTATGTGTGTTGGCCACTATCACACCCTAAATTTCTCATTGTAGGACAATATAATGTGTCGACTAATTACGTCACAACATGGCAATTTCTATTCCCTGCTTTAGGCAAGCACCGTATATGTTCCCCATCTCTCTCTCTCTCTCTCTCTCTCTCTCTCGATATCGAGCTCATGCTATCCTCCTCTCTCTCTCTCTCTCTCTCTCTCTCTCTCTCTCTCTCTCTCTCTCTCTCTCTCTCTCTCTCTCTCTCTCTCTCTCTCACACACACACACACACACACACACACACACACACATCCTTGTTTATTCTATGGGCTAACCTCGATCCTAACATTTATCAATATATACCAAACCCTAAACCTAATTGATGCCTTGGTGCTAACCTAACCCCTAGCCCAAAAAATAAATAAAAATGAGGACGAAAAAAGGTCTTCACTTTTCATCGAACTTGCATGCTCTAATGGTGGGTGGGGGGGGGGGCGGGGGGACTGTAAATACTAAGTCTGTTGTGTATGTGTGTGATGTTATTTGTTTGTGTCCTACCTTTGAGGCAGTCGGTTTCTGCCTCAAAGGTAATTTCACCATGGTGAAAATAAAAGATTCTTGATTCTTACGAGTAAAATGAGCAGAAAACATTCTCGCTCACCTACTCACACACACACACACACACACACACACACACACACACACACACACACACACACACACACACACACACACACACACACACACACACACACACACGTTGCCACATTTACCTCTGTGGCTGCCTGTTCTTCTGTAAGTGGACAGAAATGAACGGATTACTGTGGGATGGGCATGCCGCAGTCATTAGAGATTGGACAAAAACTCCCTGCATATTCCTATCTGTCAGGCTCAAGAGGAGATAGCACAGAGCAATAAGCAGAGAGTGTATCCTCTCTGCTCCTGTAATTACATTAACGCTCGTATGATTCTTTGCCATACAAAAAAAAAAAAAATAAAAAATCCAAAGCAAAACAAAGAGCATTCACCTGTGTTATTGTGAGCAGACGTGTGCAGGTGGAAACACGAGTCTTGAGAGTCCTTATCAAAAAAGGAAATTGACAACATGTGTCTGGCTCTGGCTGTGTGTGTGTGTTTTTGACTGGTCTTATCTGGCAGCACACAGCGTGTATGACTGTAGCATTTGTGCGTTGTGTTTTTAGGGGTCAGAGGCATTTAGCGCTCGTTCCCCGGGGACAGCTTGGTTATTATGGTCACAGCTGGGATGTATGGAGGCTCAGGCAGGTGTCAAAGAAGAAGAATAGTTCCTTTTCCCTCTCTGCTCTTTTTCTCACCACGACATCGAAACGCTTTAGCGATCTTTGTTAATGCACGCCAAGTCACACACAGAGAAATTTAGCTGCAGCTACAATCAGACCTACCTCTGGCCCTCTATGCTTCTAGTTGTTAACCTCAGCTCCTGGTGTAAAAAAAAAAGAAATAAATCATTTTTTGTTGATAATAGCGACACTTCACCAGGCAAGGTCGTTCTTAAAAAAGCTGTAGCCTTCCTTGTTTTCTGCTCAAGTGCAGATTGTAATGGGATCTAAAAATCAGCTTTTGCACATTATTTGCAGAATCTATATTTTCTCTCTCATCAGGTTACTGTCATTCTGTCTTTTTAAACATCTTTCTGTATTAAAAAAACAGAAAGATGTTTTTTTAATACATCTTTCTGTGTACTACTGAGGAGTCCCTTCCTCAGTAGTACACAGTAAGTTGAAAACATAAAGAAATAGTATAAGATGAATTCTTCAAAACCAGCAATGTCAAAATACAGAAATGATCCTTTCTGTGGTTTAGATTAATGACTGATATTAATACATTGTGTCTTGCACATTGTAAATTTATGTACAAAAATATTTATCCTGTTATGTTATTAATATAGGCCCATTTATTATTTAGAGAGAGCGATATTGAGTAAAAGGAGTCAAAGCATACGTTAGACAACCTCACAATATTTGAAAAATGGACTAACAAAATATGCCATAGTCCCAAAAGAAGTGTAATGCTTACGTTTACAAATACATGAACTCTAATAACACCACATTGTTAACTTTACGATTCAAGTTCCACGCTTTGCAGCTCTGACAGCTTCATCTCGTTTAAAGCGTATCCACAAGTGCACTTGTGAGGTTAAGCCGGGTTAGGGGAACATATTGTACCTCCACCAGTCGCAGATTACTTTACAGTTCACACCATCGCATTTGACGCTTTATACTGTGATGTTTTAATGGAGGCAGAATCAGGAGCTGTGTTGTGCACTGTTCATGAGCTAATCTGAAGGCTGCATGAAGTTTGGAGATCTGTAGCCGATGACTGTGGAAGGTATTCCGTCTTTTTAACACACCACGGGGCTCGGCTTGCTTTGTCCTCGCTCTTTGGTACAATACTGCTAACTGTTGACCAGGGAATGTTTAGCAGCAAGGAAATGTATTGCACAAATAGCATCCTTTCGCAGTGCCACTTGACTTCCCTGAGCTCCTTGGAGCTCATTCTGTATAAAATCAGTAATCACGTCAATGTATTTGATTTCATACACCTGTAACTACAGAAAGTATTTGAAGTCAATGATTTTGGGGGTTGAGTTTATTTAGTTTATTTGTTGTGCTCTTCCAGCGGCGAAGAAATAGTCTTTGTGTTTTTACACTTCCGCTTGGTGTCATTTTGATTTACTGATAGCCAGGCACTTTCATCTCTTGAAGTATTTTTCGGCATCTCTCAAATACATCAACAGGGATGGAATGGGTGTGATGCATTCCTTATTATTCATCAACAACATCAGATACACATCAGATCATTGTTCATTTGCTGTGTCCTAATGGTACATACCATTTCCTTGGCCCTGGCTACGGGGCCCTATTAGCAGAAATCAGCAGCACAGACCATTGTATGCCAAGAGCGATGATAACACACAGGAAATTCCCAGATGTAACCAGATACATAATGAGTTATATTCCATGAATGCCCTTGCATAAAGTAGTAATGGCATCCTGTGCTGGACATATTTGTCATGCCCATCTAAACCAGGCAATCATGTCACGTATGATTGCAAAAAAAAAAAGCTGATCAAAGACGATAAGGGATCATTTCTACCAGAGCGCTGTCCTCAGTGAGTCAGCTCTAAGCTTCATACATGTGTATGTTCCTGCTTATGTCCGTGTGTGTGCATTTGTGTGTCTTCATGGATGGATAGCTGGATAAATGGATGGCAGGACAGATTAAGTTGTTCTGTCTTATGTTGTATCAGTGGAATTGTGTTCTGTCAGAGCACTTTGTTTTGAGCAATTCCGGCTATTTGGAAAATAAAATCCCAATCCACAGTCCCAAACACACACAGACATGCGTGCACGCACACATACACATTACTGCTCAAGGAAATAACCAGACTGTAAATGTTGCTCTCGATTTCTCCACACATTGAAAGTAATTTCCCTTAGGTTAATGCGCGGTCAAACAAACCAGACAATAAGTGAAGAAAATAGCGGTTACAGTCACTAAGCTTGTTTCATAGGGTTCGGATCGGATGAATCTCACTGACTGTCACCGTAAGTCAATAGACCAAGGAGTGTGGTCTCATATATCTTTGGAAGAAAAAAAAAATCTTGTTGCTATAATCATTATTTGCAGTACTGCTGTGGTTTCAGGCCTCAAATAACACAAAGAAAAAATAATATATATTTGTTTCAATATATTGTACTAATGTATTGACTTGAGAGAGGTTCCTCTGTATTTGGTTGAAAACCCTGATTTAAATGAGAAATTCCATGCGCCTCGCCAGGATCTCTGTCAGTCTTTCACATTACGTTTGGGTTCAGGTGGTCAAATCAGTACCGTATTAAAGGAACAATAAGTAATAATGACACCTAGTGATTAAAAATGGATTGACACACACATAATGCCTTTCACGGACACCGGCCATTTACTCAACGGTCTGTAGTTAAACTGAATTTTTACTTCCACAGGTCTATGTGATTTTGTTCTATTTCTGGTCCACTGGCTCCCATGTCTGCGGGCTGCTGCTCTTTTGCCAAGACTAAATGCTGCACTCTGTTTTGAGAACCCTGGCAACTCTCATATGATTGGCTCAGGAACCAGGAAGTAAACACAGGCCACACTCTGAACCGAAATAGTTCTGTTTTGGGGTTGAAAGACGAAAAACATAATTAAGACATCGTTGATGGAGAGGATAGATTGCTTATAGGGAATGATACTTCCATCCCGGGTGACACATGAGAATGAGTTAGGCTTGGTCCATACGTAGCAAGGTTTTAAAAAAAAGAACACGAATATCTCCCCTACACCATTTTTAAAACTAATACCATGAAGACGAGAGGCTTTTTTACAAAAGTTTCCATCCACACTAACAGGCAGAAATATGCCACTGAGCATAAGCCAGACGCATAGGGGGCAGTATACTACAAAACTAAAACTTTTGTCAGCATCAGAATCCTTCAAAATAACTTCAACTTCCTGTTAGGAATGAATCATGGCACCGGGAGGTTTGATCTTGTAAAAAATACAAACAAAACGTGTCTGAAGTAATGTAATAATCAGCACCTCTCTGACGAAATTCATTGTTAGCTCCACTGTATATCCAAGTGCATAAACAATGGTCGCTTATGTGTGACACAGCGCAGCGATATTTGTTGCAGACCGTAATGTGCCGGACATTAATACCCATCTTTTCATGTATACACAGGCTCAAAACCAGTGTTTATAAATCTCCACTTTGGCCGCAGTTGTTAGGATTATTCGTTTTAAGGGATGTATAATTGTGTTTATGTGTGACTGAAAGGCACAACCGCATAAAAATTTCTCGTTTTCCCAGATATCCTGCTACGTGTGGACTAGGCCCTAGGTTGATTTTACAGTAAGTCTTACTTATAGCTCCTTTAACTACAATGAGATGTGAGGATACCTGACTGGGATTACTATCATGCATCTAGAAATGCTGGTTTCAGGGGAAAAAAAGGCTCTACATTTTTCCCCCTCTAATTTGTGTGTTCCCCTTTTCCGAAAACCTGTTCTTTGCCATCCCAAATGCACACATGAACACTTAATGTAAGACTGTGTGGGTATTCATGTACTACTATACAGGGTTACAGGACGCACTGTGGATAACTATGCAAACATGGGCAGTTGAGCCCAACATTATTCATACCCCTGGCAGATTTATCTGAAAGTAATATTTTAAATTTTACCAAAAATGTTCTTCTGTCTAGAAGTAATATTTTGGAGTAGACCCCACCAGGGTCAGACTATAATCTGATAAAGAGTCTGAGAGAGGAGGGAAAGATAATAGTGATGGAGAAAAGGACCTTCCAACCACAATAAAAATTGGAGCTTCAACAAAGTATCACCAAATCAGTATTCCCAGAGATACTTGGTCTAAATATCAGTTGAAGATTACCTTTTCTGGAATACCATTTTTATTAAAAATGGACATAAAAACTGATTATTTTTTCTTGTGTGTGTTAATGAGAAATGAATTGAGCTACTGGCATATTAAAGAATGTGAATATAGTAAAAGCATATACATCATTTATCGATTTTAAGTATAATTTATGCAAATGAAAAAAAAAAATCAAAAGCTAGATTGCTAAAACTATGGTTTTGTATAAACCCTGATGAATAAATACACTAATTCAAGGATTTTGTTGCTCTGATGCAGATCCTGTTGTCCCTTCTTCAAATATGTGTTGTCGTTAAAAAAAAAAAAACATTTTTAAGAAACCCAAGCTGTCTTAATTCTGTTCTCCCTCCATTTGTTCTGATGAATTTCGATTCACTTACAGTAGAGCCAGTGTTGCCAATACACAATTTTCCACGTTATTCTAGTTTGACTACACATCAGCATGGATGTGTAATGGCAGCAGTCTTTTAGAAACACAATCGTTTCACCCTTCAAAAAACAAACAAACAACCATACAAAAAAAAAAAATAACAAACACAAAAAAACAGGAAGGATGATTGGGCTACCTTTATTTCACAATACGCTTGCAATTATATGCCTTAATGCTCTTTTAGAGTATGTTAGAAAAAAACTATAAAAATGCCCAAAGATTTGACTTTGTGGTAGATTTCAAAAGAAAAAAAAATATTTTCAGTGTCTCCAGCTGTCTTGTACTGTGGTGAAAAAACCCCTCAGATGTCAGAATGTTCTAATGGCTCTTGCACCTGCTTTATTTATGTGCAGCTTGTCAATCAATTAGATGTTAATATCTGCAGGATAACTGGTATCCAGTGTACACTAGAAGGGGATGCCATCTTTACCTCAGACGTAACGTAACGAAATGATTGTTAAAGACTGTTAGAAATTCGAAAGTTTCAACAAATGAAATACTAATGTATTAAAATTTTGTGAATCTAGTTGAAAAGAGTCAGGAGGCAGAAAAAAATCCTTTTTGAAATCCTTTATTTTCAGCCGTGAGCTTAAGACAGACTTGTTTTGACAGCTTCTCTTACATCATATAGGAAGATCTCAAGCATCACAATGAGATGAAAGAAACCTGTAATTTCGCTTTTTCTCATTTTTTCCAAATCATGCATGTCAAAGGACAGCCAATTAAAATTCATTTCCCCCCCCGGACTGATTTCTAAAGGCGTTTGGAACAGGAAATCTTGACATTAAATGCAATACAGTAGATATGTTCAGTGTGATTATATTCTAATGATATTCACCCCAGAGTAGAAAACAGGAGAAAAAAATTAGTTTGATTTTACCACTAAGAGCAGGAGGAGGGCCTGTTTTAATCATCATTTTGAGAATTATCCAAGAACAGCTGATGCCACCCTTCTGCTTTGGCTCAGATAAGCAAATCATCAAGCAGTCCTGCTATATTTAAATCCAGTTTCAACGCATTTCAACCAAAGTGCTGAAAAAAATACAATGAATCACTTGGAACTAAATCAACCATTGAAGAACTTTAAAAAAGATATCATTTTTAAATCAAAGAGAAGCATAACCTGAATAATCAATACCATATGATGTAAATCATATTTTAAGCAGACATTAATAGTGTTCTATTTTTGCGTTTTCTTTCCGGCTATGTTTTATGGGCACAGTGGGACGCTGGAGGAATGCACTCCTGGGGTTTTTTACCACCGCTGCCAAGAAACATTGGCCGTCAATATCTCAGCCAACCATCTTTTAAGAGCCGCTTTCATTCCGTTTGAAATACCAACGAAAAGCCCATCTGGGCCCAGTTTTGTTGAACACATTCTACCCGTTTAGAACTATACAAGATAGATAAAGCGTTTGAACTATCCTGATAAAATAAACTATTTGCCAAGTCACGTGTGACCTTTAGGAGAGAACTTCCATTTTACAGCAGTGCAAGAACATCCTTCCTTTGCATTATTTCTGCTTTGGATATTCTAGTGGTTATGGGTCTTTAGCGGTCTTGTTCTGTCCCAGTAACATGTGATTGATGGAGAGGGATCGCTGACGGGATTCATGACACCTCAAGTTGTGTTAAGGAAGCATGTCAGCAGATAAATCAGGAGGCCGTCTGAAAATATAAAGGGCATGCATGTGCACTTACAAAGGTATTCATATTCTTTGTATCATTCCTCATTTTGTTTGGTCAGTAATCCATTTTACAATGCTTTATTGTTTTATCACATGAACCAGCTCATCGCAGCATTAACAAAAAAGTTAAATCAAAGAAAATGTATACGTGGTTGCACACATGGCGTTTAAATTTATTTATTTATTACATTTAAATATCTGAGATTTGTGTGTGTTTGTATTCAACTCCCTATATAATGATACCCTGAAATAAAATTTTGTGCAAACAATTTAAACAATAATCAGGGAGACATGGCAGCGGCAACATCAGCCTCTGATGATGCTCTTCCTAAGCTGTTAGCATTTCATAAATTATGTGAATAAAATAACAGCATATGTATCATGAATCTATTTTGAGTACAGTTTATGCAGGTTAAATCGACAATTCTGATGTAAATTTATTCCTCCTCATTTTTATAAATTGGACAAAAATAAAATGATCTTAGGTCTGCACTTTAAGAATACCTGAAATGAATCTATAATATGCCAAATTGTACAACATACTGTTGAGAACATACACATATTTAAGTAAAATAAAACAAAACTATTGAATATATTGTCTATGATAATCTGGCAACTGAATAAATAATTCTGATTTAATTGGTATAACACTATGTTCTATAAGTCTTTATCAGATGATGCTACTCCCACTATGGAACATGGTGGTGGCAGAAATATGCTGTGGGGTGTCTTTTATTCAGCATGCAGGGAAGATGATTAGACCCGACAGGAAGATGAATGAGGCTACATACAGGGCAGCCCCTGAGGAAAACATTTTAGAGGCTGCAGTCTGACTGAGCTTCCTCTGACTTGTGTCGTATGAGATCAACAGAGTTTGGGCCGATGGGATGCCACAGGTAGCCTGATTTTCCTCCATTTTCTGTGACAAGACTGTACCGAATTCGTCTACCATTAATCTATTACTAAAAATATGGTTACATTTGTTTGTGTGCTGTTCAAAAAAAAAAAAAAAGTTCAATTGATGCATTCTTCTACAAAGCTCTCTTCTACGTTTGTTCATGTCTGAATCCTGTTCTGGTGGAATCATAATCAAACCAGGCTCACTGATCAGCCTGATGTGGGATTATCTGTGCTGTATTTGACAGGGGACAGCAATGAAGGTCTGCCAAAATGTGACGTTGTCTGTGTTGCATCTGAGAATAGACTGTGTGGCAGTAAAGCCCAACAATCAAAATGCTTATTTTAAACTTCCCCCTCCCTGCCAGAGATTTCACTTCCCTTTTACAGGCTCTGTAAAAGCCAAGTCTGACTCCTGTGCACCCTCTGCTGCGGTTCATGTTACAGTAATTACTACACTTATTAGTATTCTGGTTGAACATAGCAATTAGCATAGCCATTAAAGCCACAAGGATCTCCTTTGAGAAACAAAACAGATAAAAAAAATACACACACACACACACACACACACACACAAGAAAAAAAAAACTGAAATATGGGTAACAGTTTTTATCACACTCCTGATGCATCAGTGGGATTTCACTTTTTGGCTTTGGCAGAAACATGTAAATACTACCTAAAGAGGATATCAATTAGCGAGTGTGGTGCACATGCTGTGCGTTTATTCATGAGGTTGGTAATTTTGCTAATTGTACGTGCCAGGGTTATCCATTATGGAGGTTGTGGACTGAATTCGAGTGAACACAGCTATCCAGACGGATGCACATCCGTCCCGTTGTTGGATCTATGGCTCTCGCTCAGTCAACATGTACATGAACACCTGAGTAAATACAGTTCCTTTTCCCGCACTTGGATAGGGAAGTGCAAATGAATATTTAAATGTGCTATACGGAACAATTCTCTAATGTGGACGTGTTGCTGGATTATCATTGAATAAATAAACACATAGCTCCGTTATATTTATGAGATCACTGCTTTAGGATTTATAAATCAGAATTAAACATAGTCCCTGGTGGTTGCTGGCAAGCCTCTCTCTACATAAATATTATCTGTGCGCCTCGACTCTGTGCTGCTCTCTGCTCTGTTGACTCGCTCCTACACACAGGAGAGCCTCTATTGATTTCTAGAAGGCCGACATGCCGACTTCTTTCACTCGCTGGAATCACAAGGAAGGAATGTGCCTTCCACCTTTTGGCTCTGTGCACAATCCCTCTTTGTCCGTCTTGTGCCAGGTTGAAAGTTTGCACTTATTCAGCTGTATTTATTTTTTTGTCAGCGGGATTTCCCGTTGTTCACCTTTTCACTGCAAACATGCATAAAATATCGACTGAATTTGCAGCGATCTTGCTGTCTGTCCTTGTGCCTGTGCTGCATTCAATCATAGTTCCAGCATTTTTCAATCACGGTCTCCCCCTTTCAACGATGTTACACTGATGAGAACATTAGTGTCAAATCCGTTGTTTTTTTCAGTCCGGAGAGTGTGAAAAGCAGGGCAAAGGGGCATGGTTGGTTTGTGACCGGTCTTTTGTCTTTGATAGAGGCCTAAAGTAAATGTCAGCATTGTCTAAAAAGAAAGGCCGTCTATTTACGACATGGAATGAGCTGTGACAGATGCAAAGAGCACCGAACGCACTGATATAAGGAAACAAAGCTAAGGAAGATGCCGAGGAAAAGGGAAACATGAGAAAAGGATCAGCTAGAAAGCTAAACATTTTATCCACTGGAGTAAATGGACTGTACGATACAAAAACACATATACCTGTTGGACTTCTTGCAACATTAAAAAGTTAAACATTAACACATTATCTGCGCGTACAGGGACTGCTATCTGACTTTTTGACTCGATAAAATGTCTTATTAGATGGTAAGGACTAATCTGCACTGTGTTTCAAGAGAAAAAAAAGCTTGGAGACATTATGTCTTGTGTCTTGTGTCATGTGTAATCTATGTGCATTCTGAGCCAGGGTCTGTCTCATCAAATATTTCACTATGTGACACTTAATGACGATAAAGATTCTTGATCTAGAATACATTCATGAAGAAAAATCAAAATAGTGCTGTATGGATTTATTTATTTAGGGCACTCTTGAGCTGACACGTTGCACCATTTGCTGCAGGTACAGCTGCAAGTCCTTTGAGGCATGTCTTTGACAGCTTTGCGCATCTAGAAAGTGAAATTTTGGACCAGATTTCTTTACAAAGAATCTCAAGCTCAGTCAGATATGTAGGGCAGCTGTTGTGTCCAGCAAATTTAAAGTTTCTCCGCAGATTCACAATTGGATTAAGGTGTAGAGTTTTACTGAGCCATTCTAAGAAATACATAAGCTTTGTTCCAAACCAGGGTTCTCCATCTGCACTCCAGAGAGCCACTGCAATGCAACTTTTAGATGTGTCCCTGTTCTAATACACATGGAGGAACTAAAGAATGTTATATCCAGTTTCTCCATAGGAGTTTATAACATGTTGAGGATGTAATCATTCATATAATTACGCAGGTTGACAAAGGCGATAGGTTGACAGTTTTATTTTTTAGTGGTATCAGAGTAAAAGGTGCTGACTAAACACTAAATGAGTGACACAATGTCCAATTCTCACTTATAAAAGTGTTTAAAACCTCAATAAAATGCATTGAAAAGTGGTAGTTTATAGAACCTTTGAAGCTCCTTTAAGGCATTAGTATCAAGAATGAATTTGTTTGTTAGAATTACAGTTTTTTAAAACAACGTCACCATTTCTGCAAGTGTCACGAATCAAGTTTAGCTCCAAAATCTTCAATCTTATCTTAATCATATTTGGTAAATTAGCGTCATCCATTGATTTCTTTGCACATCTTGCCATTGACCCTGTATCGTTTGTCATCGTTTAGTCCTAAAGCTTCAGTGCCGCCGGGACCCTCAGCAGTGCTACAGAATTGAAGAAGGCAATAAGGAGTAAAAGCCAAGTCTTTGTACAGCCTAATATGTTCAAACATTTATCTTGTACGACCAAGTCAACCCATCTAATGAAAACACAATTTCCCATTTCTTTCGACAAGGACTAACGGAGCTCAAGATATCATTTTTTAACAAACAGTGAGAATATTTTCATCCACATCTGCCGAATCTCCGTGGATTCAGTCTGTGGTCTGAACATATTAGAAAAGAACGTGTTGACAGAAGTCTTGCCCTGTGTTATAGCTTCCTTCCACCTCAGCCAAGGCTGCCCTAAAATAATGTTGGCACCCATTTAATTCATTCCTTCACGAGGATAATTGAAATATTAACACAGATTGTTGGGGACCAGAGACTGAGTGGCTTTAGCGCTCAAATCTTTCTCAACTCGGAGAGTAGATTCTGTCACTTTTTAACGCTAACTCCACCTCACACTGCCATGTTTAGTTTTAGGATACCCAAACTGTCTCTGGACATTTTCCACTACTATGCAGCAAATGCAAAGGAAGTGTTTAAGATGTTTTAAGGTTTGCAGTTGATTAGAGCCCCTGACATAAAGCTCGTCTCTCCGAACCACAAAAACAGGTGGAGCAGGAGGATGTAGTGATTTGCATAGAAAGCCCAGGTAAGGAAGGAGGGAGAGATGTGATGTGAAGAAGGTTTAGAGAAAAGAGGATTTGAGGAAAGGATGGGGGGGGGGGCTTAGCCCCGACAGCTGGATGTGACTGGTACGAACACAAACTGGCATGTTTACCCCTTTCTACTGACGCGAGAGTCGTGCAGAAAAAAAAAAAAGAAAAGGTGGTATGCAGTGAAAATTAGACGAAGGCACAACATCTCTCTGCATCTGTGAGCTGTTTGATCTGAACAGGCACATGGCTTTATGCTCACCTACATACAGCACCTACGTGTCACTGTGTGACTTTAATTGCGCCGATACGCCTCTATTCATATCAAATGTGTGGTTGTGTGCAGAGTTTGCCTCCCAGACAGTCTTTTGGGGTTGGAGAGGGAGCGTGACAAGTGAGGCGGGCATTTTGAGGGGTATTCTCAGACGTTCGATGGAGGGTGGGGGGGGGAGAAAAAAATAGGCCTGCAGAGGATTGGGGTGTGGAGTCGGGGGGAGCTGGGGGTGGGAGGCCATGTGCTGCTGCTGTCACATGTCGCGCTTGGCATGGTGGAGGGGCGAGCGGCAAGCAGGCGAGGAAAACACCACCTACTGGGAACTGTGGGCGTCGGGGGCTGGGTGAGCAGAACGGCTACGGTGCTGCTGTTTTTTTTTTTTTTTTCCCAGGGCTTTATCAGAGGGAGGAAAATAAAACATGCAGCGATAGATCTGCCACCAACAATCAGACTTCTCACAAATCCAGTGTGTGTGTGTGTGTGTGTGTGTGTATGTGTGTGCGCGCGCCAAAGAGCGACAGAAAGAAATCCTTGCTATACACATGGACTGGACGTATGCACACAGGGATTTGTGCAGTGACTACAGCAGTTCGGTGTTCATTTTCACATTTGCTGAAATCATCTTTACATACCTTTGCGTTCAGTATTGATGGAGTGCTTTTGTCTGCAGTTTGTTCTGTGACAGTTTCTTCAGAGATATTTTAGATTAGCAGTTCTCATTAATTGGGTTTTGGGCTTCCCTCCACCTGCTTCTCACAGTAGTTTGCTGTAATTTTGGCCCACTCCTCCTGACAGAACTGGTGTAGTCCTGGGGTTACCCCTGTAGACCTTTTCAGCTCTGCTTCCATACATTCTTTATGGAGTTGAGATGAGGGCTTTTTAATGACAACTTGGAAAAAGAATTTTCGTGGGCCTTATGTAACTTTGTAACTAATTTGATGATTTGATTAAAGTCCCTGTATGTTTGAAAAACCGATTATGTTGCGTCAACATTTTCACACACAGCTCTTTGCTCGTGATCCCTGTAGAAACAGAAGGTATGGTGTTCCCGGGCTTGCAAGCATCCCCATTTTTCCTCCAAATGCTCCTGCAAAATTGCCTATTCTTTGCTGAGTGGCCAGTCAAGCAATGCTGGTTCAGGACTTGTGTCACTGTGGATAATGGCACTCTAACCAGCTGCAGCCAGAGTCTTTGCAATGTCCTTTGGTTGTTGCTTTTGGAAATGCCAAGCACATTTCACAATATAAGTCCATAAATCTTTCCACATGTAGCTATCTGGTGTCGACTGTGCAGTATATCTGTAGTTTGTATGAATACAATCTGATAATAAATCCACAAGTAATGTCCTTACTGGCAACTAGACTTCCAAATATTATGGCTGGTTTATTAGGGGCTTTCATTCATTTGGACAATGAAAATGCTCCACTTATTTTAAATGGGACGGTACTAAATGGCAAACTAAAACAATTATATTGGTGAATAACTGAATAAAGATAAAAAAAATACTAAAATACATAAAATGACTTCAAAAAGTGTCAGGGGCCTAGAGTTTGAATGTACTGTGTCATTTAAATATTGGCTCTGCATCTGACTTTGGGCATTTTTTTTAAATCTAAAAGAGAGGATATGGCCTATTTGTTTCGATATTTGGAATCTCTAGAAATGTTGATACTTTAAATAAAAAATTCATAAGAGATGGCTGTTAACACTTTTTCCTAAACAATACAATATTTGTTCATTAGGTTCACACTTCATCAGATGTCTGACGAAAACAGACATGCTGGTTTTTGCTAGAGTTATGGCATCCTCTGCTGAGATACGGAGCCTGTATTAAGAGCTGTCATAAAACCCCACTTTTTGATTGCATTCATAAAAGATCAGCTATGATAACCGTGAAATAAGATCGAACTAGAGATAACAATAGCCCTCAACCTTATGTAATGACAGAATACTTACATTGGGGTTTCTTGCCAATGCCTATGTACCCTTTCTTTTTAGTTAATATATTACATATTTCACCACCTGAGGGTTTGTTCATAAAGCTCTGCACTTGTTGAACTCCTGGTCAAATGTCACTATTCCATGATTGTGTTTTAATTCGGGCTGAAATCATCCATCCAGATGTTGCAACATAGCAAATTTGACTTTTGTTTGACTGATTGTGACTCACTGTATTAGAAAGCTTTTTGAAATAACCTCTTTGCAAATATTAAACATATTCAAACATCATCAGGCCCTGAACTAGCATCTTCTTACGATTTTAACGTGTGCTTGCCAGATGCATGTACATCAAACACATTCTTTCCTGCTTTAAAAGTGTTTTGTTACAGGTGTGATCCTTTTTTATACAATGTCCAGCCCTAAATTAGATCAAGGGACATCTTAAGGAGCATCAAAGGAAACCTGATACATCTAGACTCAGTGCGTCATCCATAAAAGGAAAATGTATTCAATATGTAAATGAATTAATTCTGCATTTCAGATTTAGACAGGGAGCACCTAAAAATGGATTATAAACTAAGATGGGTAGAAAGCAGTGGCGATATGGCCATGACAAGGTAAAGCAAATTAAGAAAGGTGAAAACTGTTTTTTTTTTTTATATTATTCTCTAGAGGGAACCTGACTGTGTGTGTTCATGCTTTCTTGAATGCAAAGTGCATGTCAGTGTTCTCGGAGAATGCATTAAGCCAGATGAGGTTCCCATAGAAACACCTGCGTTATTTTTCTACAAATAAACATGCAGACTTGGCTCACATTTCTTTGAAGACCACACTTTCCCATTACCCTTCGTGTCTGCTGTTTGATCCTCAAGGCAGCCAGCAGCACACATCCCCACCCTTGTGTTACAACATCCCTTGTTCCCATTTTAATTTCTTCCCCCTCAACAGTCTTCCCCCTCGCCTCCGCCACCCTGCCACTCGGCTCCGTAATGATAGATGTCTGGTGTGTGCGGCGTACCAAAACCTGGAGGAAACGTTCTGTCAACCATCATCCCAGTACAAGGATGCCTGTGTTTAGGCCAATAACCCTTGGTGCTGTCACGTCCCCTAATTATTTTGTAAGAGATTGATTAACCCTCAAGTGGAAGCAGCCATTTTCATCTCAGGGCGCTATAACGACTCGGCTGGATGCGACTTAGGAAATCTGTGTCTCACTTTTACTCCATTCTGCATTTAAATCAATACCTATGTGAATAACCTTTTACAAAGTTTTGTTGTGACTTTTTGGACACATTCATGTCATATTCTGATGGTAAAAAAAAATATTTTTAGTCATAAATTATGTTGTTCTTTTTTACGTTTACATAGATAAAATATATTAATAAATATAGGGTCAGTGTGGGGATCTGAATATTTGAATCTCAAACAGTAGTCAAATATAGTAAAATTATTATTCTAATACTTTTTATTATGCTCACATTGTTTAATTGGTCTGAGCCAAAGTTTTCAAAGCATCTTAAGAGTCTTTCACAGTTTTCTTTACACATCAACATTTTCAGAATAATCTATTTTCAGCTTAGGCCTATCAATGAATGAAGCTTAAACGGGGCACATAACCCAAGGGTTGAATCCATCTGAAGTTTTTCAAATTCCAGAAATTTTTTTTTATGATTACTTCTTGGACCAAAATAAAACATTTTAGATGTAGTTTGACAGCATCATTAATCAGCATCACACTGTCGATGTTTCTTCTTGTTATAATTGTTATAAATTACTGCTTAATTGCTATAAAATCTACTCTGCAAAAGCCAGAGATAAGTTTACCTTCTGCGTCTTTTGTCGCTTTAGTCCCATGTTTTTGAACAAATTTGGAAATTTAGCAATGCCCAAATCAGGCGCTTCCTGGCTGATTGTGTTTTCAACTTTTGTTTGACGTCGGAGCTACTGATTGTGATTTTGACTGATTTTGTTTTTCCAGGGACTATAATGGGACTTTGAAAAAAGAGAGAGAGAGAAAAAAAGATATAACCGGTTCTTTGACAGAAGCAGAAGCAAAATACTTCAAGTTCTCAATTACATACATTTAGTAAACTTAACAAAGAAATATATGTTTGATTGACCCTAGAAAATATCAGATCCTATCAAGTGAAACTGTGAGAAATGGATCTCTGGCCCTGTACTTGGTACAGCCCTCAGCTTTAAGCTACATGTGCCAGCAGTTGATGGATTTCTAGATAATTTGGTGACAAGTAAACATGTATGGAATTTGTAAAGAGAAGATGGGAATGGACGATTTGGCCTGCTCAATGTGTTCCAGTTAAAAGCTCTAACTAAAGGACGATTTTAAAGAAGTGGACTGAGCTGATTGGAGGGTTTTCTGTGGCTGAGAGGTGACAGAGCTGATTCTAAACAAGTCTGGAAAAGTCCAAAACAAACAAAGCCCTATATCATGACATCCAGAAACTTTGAAAATAAAGTTTAAGAGAGAAAGATGAAAAGATGTTTTGTTATGTCTAAGAGATCCTGAAAGGTAGTGAAGGTTGTAGTGAACATTTTTGTTTAGGCTACATTTAGCTGAGATCTTTGGGCCAAAACTTTTTTTTTTTGTTTTTTTTGTTTTTTTCTTCTCTGGGCTTGATAAAGATATCCACCGGCCAAACCCAAATAGCAATGAAAAACATGTCCATGTGCATCCACAGTTTGGGGGGGGGGGGGGGGGGGGGGCTAAATCAGCCGCCACTTTGCCAGGTTTAGCTGCCAGTTGGACGTAAAGGTCGACAGACCTTTGATGAGCCCAGTCCCACTAGTTACCCCATCATCCCTGCTGCCACTGAGCAGTCTTTGTATTTGATTGCAACAACATTGCAGTCAAAATATATAAAGTAAAACAAAATAGACAAATTAGTTGATTTAGGTAAGTTATCAGTTGAGTCTGAAATTATTTCTGTGTACTTGGATTTATATGCAGTTCAAAATTGCTAAATACTCCCACTGCAACTGTTGAGTTGAGACTTTCTAAGCAAAATCTGTCATTTACAAGCAGCAAACAGGCAACCAGAAACCAATAAAATGGAAAACTTTCAACCAGGAGTATAAATAAATACCTACCAACTCAAAGTCTGAACAAAGCTGTTATATTTGTCACCAACTGCTTCAACTTCACCATCCATGCACACACGACTTACAGTAAGGTTAAATCTCTTGCAATTTCTAAGTCTTGCTCTCCCTGATCTTCAATGCATTCTTCTTCATATCAGTTTAATTTCTCAGTTAAAAAACACTGCATGAATACCCTTCAGTTTCCACATCAGCACCAGCATGAATTTGCTTGCAAGCCACGATGTTTGCCTTGCCAAGACTCACTGGTTCCCTCAAACCTTGCTGCTTGCTGACTCTTGAATATCAACGCTTCACTGTTGATCTGAAAGATGTAAAGATTTCTAAAATACTGAAATTGAAAATCTATAACCTTCCAGTTTTTTTTATTGCTGTTAATAATATACCTCTGGCTTTAAACTGCTTTCTACGTACTTTGAGTATTTAACCTATTGTCACATCTAAGTAACTCTTGTAGTCAAAGCCTCTTGTAGTATTGTAGCTGATAGAAAAATATTGTGGGCTTTCAGATTTTCTTTGCTTTTATATCATTGACAGATCAGCTAACAAGTAAAAAAAAAAAAAAACTGAAATTGCATTTACCTAATGAGTCACTTTAAAAATCTACGTGCCTTCAACTGCTCATGTTGGATCAACAAGAAAGTAAAAATAGTTTTTTGTTTTATTTAATCTGCTTCTAACTTTCTTATAATAGAAGATAAACTGCATGGTTAAGTCTGAGTGAGTCACTCTTTGTTTAATCTGCTGATTTGGCCCTGAGTGAGATTAAGGGCTATGGTGTAGAATGAGACAGACAGCGGAAGAGGAAAATAACTCGAGAGCTAAGACGACAGAGGAGCGTGGATGCAGAAAAGGAAGAACAGAGAGACGGAGAAGCACGGCTGATTTCAGAGGTGAATGCAGGGGTAGAAAGAATTGTGCTGTGGAGACTTTGTGAAAATAAGTTTGGAGTTGAGATCCAGCATGTGTGGATAAACATCGGACAGTTTGAGGTCAAGGCTGTGCCTCTGGACTATTCAGGGTATTTGGTGTGGGCCAAAGTGTCTCGTTCTCTTTGAGGGAATCTGTATCTAATGACTTCCATTCACACTTGACTCTACAAGTAGGATCTCATATATATATATATATGTGTGTGTGTGTATACAGTAGCTTTTTCCCTTTGATATGTGTGTGGGTGTTACTTTGATTTTCTTACACCTCTACCACACTGTCAGTTAAATTCTTAAGCAAATCTTAGCAAAAAAAAAAAAAAAGAAACGTGTACATTTTCTTTATTTAGACCAATTTAGTCTGAACAACTAAATCAGACTCATCTAATTAGTAACTTGTTTTTTTCTTAAAACCCAACTTGATTAAAGCTGTGTTAAGGTTCGTTGGAGAACATTAGTAAAGAAATGGTATCATCAAGACCAAGAAACACAGACAGAGCCCATCAGAGATGCAGTTGTGGAGAAGTTTAAAGCAGAATTAAGTCATGCAGCAACATACCAGGTCTTCTCACTGATCACAGTTCAATCCATCAGGCTAGGAAAGGACAGACTGAAGCACAACCTGCTAACCTTCCAGGGTGAGGCTGTCCATCTCAGACAAAAGGCTGGACGAGGAAACAAAAGGTGATGAATTTGGAGGGGCTGCAACAGTTTACAGCTCATGGTTGTAATCATGTTTTTCGCACAACATAACTCCATATCGGCTACGAGATGCCGCGTGTGCCATTAGCATTACAAGTTACTGAATGCTCTGCTAGTGCGTTGGCATGTCAATGTACTGTAGATGTCAGTCTGGACCACAAGCCCTCCCCTCAACTTTTGACACTAGATAGGGACCTCAGTTAATGAAAAGATTTCTTAATGTCTAAGGAAAACGGAACACTTCCATAATTGCATATATGTCTTGAATTGGGCCCACCGTATATCTATTTTTCACATGAGTGGTTTTGATCAAAGCATATGTTAACAATATGTTAGAAAGGGTCACTCAAATCCAAACCCAAATCTAGCTGAGATGATATGGAGAGAGTTGAAAATTGCTTTTCACCAATGTTCTTCTTTTAATGTGTCGGAGTGTGAGCGATTCCCCAAAAAGGAATGAGCAAGAATTTCAGTCTGTGGATGTGCAAAAATGTTGACGACTTAAACCAAAGGCCTTGCTTCTGTAATTGTAGCCAAAGGTGGTTCTGGAAACTGTTGACCTGAATGCTATTTCAGCCCCACATTTTTTTGCTTCTCCATGTTTTTTGGACAATCGCATACAATCCCAATAACTTGCATTGGAGTTTGTGGCTTTAATGTGTCAAAATCTGTAAAAAAAAAAAAAAAGCTCAAGAGGTATGAATACATTAGCAACTCCCTGATGCTGTTTCTGAGTTACAGAGGGAGTCTTTGTGTTTTTGTTAAATCAGAGGGAAATTATTTACATAACATAAAGGGATACTCTGGGATTTTCCTCCCACTCTGATTTGTAACTCAGAGAAGCTGCTGGCAAGCGGCTTCCCGCTCAACATACTGTATTCCCAGCCTTGTTTGCAGTGCCTGATGAAGCCTATTCATTTGGCTCACATCTGCCATGAGTACCGCGGTGGCAGGGTTTATATTTAGCTCCGATTCAAACCTCAGTGTTCTGCCTGGATAACACTACATGGGAGCTGATAAGTGTTAACAGGCAGTAGCATCTATTTCCCCCTCCCCCTTTATACAATTTGCCACAACACTCTGTCTAATGAGTTCCTGCTTTGTTTGGTGATATGTGTGTTTAAAAAAAACAAACAAACATGTGGAATGCATGTTCCCTCTGCAAACAATATGTGCAAAATAATGAGGGGAAACATGATAATTCAGATTTGGAAATCTTAATCTTCCAGCACGGCTGCCTGAGCTTGATTTTTTTTTTTACCTCCCTTAATGAGCTGTGATTTCCAGTTGGTGTCTGAAATCACATTTAGTTTTGTATGGGGGGGGGGGCTTATAATTATTTAGTTTGGTGTGTGCGTATGAGAAGAAGCTAATTTATCCTGCAGTTCTCACACGGGGTGGTTGGATGAAAAGTAAGTCTGTTTTTGCAGGGCTTTATTCGTTAAGTTTTATTAATTTAGCCAGCATCCTGGAGCGACGTAGTGGCAAAAGGATGACACGCAGAGAGAGGCGAGATGAGTTTTAAAAAAAAAACACACACATGGCAGAAGTAAACATACAAACGGTGTGAGAGTCTGAGAGATCACACGAGCACCTGAAGGGGCCCGCTTTCTTGCAGCTGAGACTACGAATGTTGCCCACAAACAAACAGAATCCGGCACGCACGTCTCTCCGCGCGCTTTCCATCCACCCACCCACCCACACGCACATTTTTGCTCAAACCCCCAACAAGCCGGGCCCTGTTCCACACCAGTGGCTAAAAAGACGGGCAGCACAGCTGACACTTGTGCCTAAGAGAGGAAGAGAAAACAGAGCCAGCTCTCCCTCTTCTTCTCCTTTTCTTCCAAGTGCTGCTGCGGCTGCTGCTTCTATACTCCTCACCCCTCCTGCAAGCCATTTAACATTTCATAGCAGTAATGCACGGGCTTCTCCTGGGCTGAAAGTCACAGCGCTGGTTTATTCATCAGACCTGACCAATTTAGCTGCAAGTGGATAAGCAGATTTCGGGCCAGCGACTGAGATATTTAGTTTGAGTGGTGTTTGGGATTATAAATGTGGTTGTTGCATGCCCAAAAAATGATCGCTTTGCTACATTAAAGTACAGCACAGTCGCAGGAATAAAACAATGCCGCTTTGCTTTCAGTGTCACAAAGCCCCCAAGGCACACGCTGCTCTCCATTAACGTGACAGCAAAAGAAACATGTTTCTTTCATGTCTGAATGAGTCTGAGTTTTCTGTAACAACTTCAACCGGGATTCATTGCCGGTCGGGCCATTTAAAAAATTGCATATTGCTTTAAATAGAGCACCTACAGGTCAAGTGCAAACTAGCGGATAACTGGATCCTCCGGTATTAAGAAGCAAAAGGAAACGTACAATCTTTTAGATGAGTGGTTCTCAAACCTTTCTCATCAATACATGCTCAGTATCTGCCTTTTGTTTCAGTTTAGTAAGAAGGCCTAAAGCTAAAGTTATATAACGTTCCAACATCAGCTTTCTTCCATTTGACACTATTGTGTGATCAGTTTGATCACCAGATAAAGTGGGCTGCCACAGAAGTTTTGAAGTTTTTACATCAAGAAATTGTGCTCCATGAGCATCCCAGCATGTATACACTATGTTTTTACCCCATATGTTCACCTCTACTACATAATGTAGCAGAAAATACCATCAAAAACTCTTTGGAAAACCTGCAAGACTCTACTTGTAAACTGAAACCATTTAACTGGTTCATCACAGAATTGGTTCTATGGCGGTCTCAGTCCCCATCTCAGACCTCAGACCTAAAATAAGTCTGAAACCTGGGGGTGAGGTAAAGATAACGGAGCATATGGGAGGACACAGGTCCCTGGATTGTAGAGAGGATTAGACGAAGATGAATAGTCAAAGACTCCTCTTTCTATGGGATCCAATCTTGTGAGTGTGGACTTGTCTCCTGGTTCAATAAGCAAATGCTCAGGCATGATGTCTGTTGTGGACATGCATTGTTGAAAGTCTGATACAGATCTGTAGTTTCAGGGAACGTGAAATGGCATTGATTTGCTTTGGCGGCTCAGTTGCTTTCACGGTAACATCTTGATTTTGTAAAAAACAAAACAGAAAAACTATTTCATTCCTTTCCTGGGCATCCTTTCTTTTTTCTATTTTTATTTCAGCGTTTTTGTTTCTTGGTCTCTAATTAACACACTGGTGGTGTTCCTCTTCTCTCCTTATCGTTTTTCTTCTCGACTCCTCTGTCAGGAAGACTGTAGGGTACTGGAGTATTCTCGTTAATTTAGCAACACACAATGTTTGCCTTGATGCCCATTAGTCCAGGAGCTCAGCTAAACACGTGAAAACACAGATGAGAGGGCATACAGTACAAGTCCCTGCTGGCACTGGGTGATGAAACATCCTGTTACACTTGCAGCGTTTGGATGGAGTGGTTGCTTGTGTAGGAAAGAGCCTCAGAGATGCTACTCTAAACTGGTTTAGAAAAAGGACACAAAAATGTGCAGGTTTTCTCTCTACTGAAGGGTTCGACCCTTCAGTAATAATCTTTGTGACTCTTCTCAGGAATAGCGATCATTTAAAGTATCATATGATCCTCGACATCACCATCTTTTCTTGTCATGGCTGAAAGAGAGAGTGCAGGAAGGCAGGAACTAAGAGAGTACAATCAAAGATCAGTGGGAGTTGGCAGGGTGAAAGGAAGTCAGCCGGGACCCCCAGAGCCCTGTGATTCACCGGCACAATGAATAAACTGCGCACACACACACACACACACACACACACACACACACACACACACACACACACACACACACACACACACACACACGCACGTGTCCGCATACAGAAACAACTCTGTACCAAACATGCAGGCATAAGTGTGCACTTGTGCCCTGACACAGGTTACCTCAGGATCAATCACTGTCAGAGCTTTTTACCATCTTTTATCTT
Organism: Fundulus heteroclitus; assembly: GCF_011125445.2. Classification (NCBI taxonomy): domain Eukaryota; kingdom Metazoa; phylum Chordata; class Actinopteri; order Cyprinodontiformes; family Fundulidae; genus Fundulus; species Fundulus heteroclitus. The sequence continues at coordinate 11,948,934 of NC_046373.1, read as the reverse complement.
AACAGTGAGGATTGGCCTGAAGAAGATGAATTCGATAATTTGGTTTTCAGAGTCGTTTTCTGTAATTGGTTTATTGACCAGACTTCTATCTCTCTTTTACATTTGTACCTGTGTGGAGAATGTGTCGTCTCAAGTGTTTGGATTTCAGAAATGGGATATTGAACCCAATCGAAACAGTTTGTCTCAGTTTTATGTTGAAGTTTTGTCTGTTTTACATATTTATTCCAACATCATAGGAAAAATAAAATACAATAATTTTGCTGTGCTCCATCAATTTAGATTGCATCACAACATTCTTTATTAATTTACCTCCTTCTAATTAAGTGTCTGATGTTTCCAACTTGCAGCTGCATCTTATTCTATTGTCAACTTTTATTTTTGTCACTTATGGTTTATGAATATAATGCTTTGTGATTTCATGTGCAAAACCAGTACAAAGTATTGTTCAGATGTAAAGTGGGAGGAAAAAGGGTTCATGGTTTTTATATCTTTCTTGCACAAAAAATGCAATTATTTTTTTAGTTCGCCTTGAATCAATGCTGCAATTGTCACTGAGTATTGTGAGCTTTTTGCATCAAGAGACAGATTTTTTTTTGCTCTATTTCATCAAAACAACTCTAACTCTCTGGCTCATTGGGTTGTGTGTGTGATAGGTTTTTCAAAATAATCTATTCTACGAATATGAATTATTGAGTGATCCTTATTTTCCGTTAAAATTCCTTATACACTGCCCTGTTGACATTTGTTCAAATTGTCACACTGCAATAACAGAGACACTCAGCCTCTCTCCTCCATGCAGCCACTCAACAACAACCTGGTGTCGGGAATTTAAAGATGTATAGTACATCCAGAAAGACATATGCGACTCTTATTATCGACAAGACAAACACAAAAGTGTTGTCCAGAGACACGTAATGCCGAGCAATGTCACACGCTATGCTATACCAACAAGATGACGCTACAATGCTCATGTTTGAGAGCGACTTACAAAGGATAGTAAAGCTTCTGTATCTGCAACAGTGAAGCATTAAGCCAACAGTATCTGTTTAAAGATTAGCTTCACGCACATAGTTCTACCATAAATTATATGTGTATACCTTTTAGTTCAGGGGTGTCAAACTCATTTCTATATTGGGCCACTTTAGCATCATGAAGTCATTAAAAGGGCCAGTTGCACATGTATAGTTGATACTTTTAATTTCATAATTTAATTTCAGTTCACATAGAAATATAAGAAAAAGCATAGTAACATAAAAGTAGCACCAGTAGGAACTTGGTAGGCATTTGGTACAGGAGGCACGTGTCACGTTCTGTTCTGGTTTATGTTTAAGGTATTTTGCCCTCCTTCCTTAGGTTCTCTGGTTGCTTTGAGTTTTGTCTTGTCTAAGTTCTTGTTTACTGTTAGTTTATCCTGTTTTGTCATCAGTTTTAGTCTTAGCTTTATTTTCTGTTTTAGGTTTGTACTTCAGGGTTGTTTTGTTCTTTATTAGATCGTGTGTGTAGTTTGTTTCTGTCCACTTGTCTTGTCAGCTTTTTAGATTTGTCTGTTCTTGTTTTGAGCCTCAGCACTGATGTCTGGTCTAATTACTTATTCTGCACACCTGCCTAACTCCACCCCTGCTGCAATCACCTCTCACCGGTTTCACCTGCTTCCACCTCCATATAAACTGTTGAGACCAGACATCAGTGCCAGTGCAAACCAACAAACAGAAACTTGCAGGAGGTCTCCTCCTGCAAGTTTCTGTTTGTTGGTTTGCGTTTGGATTTTTGACCCTTTGTCTCCAGTGATCTGAGCCATCCTGTTTTTGTCTGTTCCTGCCCTGCCTGCCCAACTGGACTGTTTGTTTCTCTGCCCTTTTTGGTTTTTGGATTTTGTTAATAAATATTCTTTTACCGAACCTCTGCTGGTCTGGTTGAATTCTGGGTCCTCTGCTCTGATTCATGACAGCACAGTTTTAGTTACTTAATACAATTTAAAAGGATATGTACTTTATGACATGATATGCCTTTCTTGGCTCATGAGAGCCAGATAAATTGCCTCAACGGACCAGATTCGGCCCGTGGGCCTTGAGTTTGACATGTGTTTTAGTTAACCAGAGACATAAAGAATGTGTAGATCGCAGAACAGAGGAATGATCTCAGAGAGGCTTTGGTTTGGTTTGGCACCATGCATAGCATTTTGCATGTCGGCCAAAGGATCATCCCCCCCACCACCACCATCTGAGTAGAGCAGCATTTTCCACTTGTTTGTTTCCCTTACATGACTGTAGGCCAATTGCAGATACAACTTCCTGTGGCTTTCTAGCAACAATGGTTTTCTCCAGGTCACTCTTCTATAAAGGCTGAATTTTGTGAAATGCATGACTAATGCCCTGTCAACAGATCCCCCCCCTTCCCCCCTTTCTAAGCTGTGGATTTCTGCAGCTTCTTCAGAGCCACCATGTGCCTCTTGGCGGCTTTTCTGATTAATGCTTTCCTTGCCTGGACTGTCATTTTCGGTGGACGACCATGTAGAGTTGTGCTTGTGCCACAGTCTGCCTTTGCAATGGATGCTCAAATGTTGGGTTATTGCTTTTAAACCCACTCCCAATTTATAAGTCTTCCAAAAAAAAGTTCTGGACATCTTTTGCTTTCCTTTTTGGTTTCTATGTTATTTACACTAACATTCTCTAACAAACCTCTGTAGCCTTCAAATTACACACAGCTTGAATCTGCTAACTTCTGATTATATTTATGAGTATCAGGGTAAAGGAGCTGAATGCAAATGCATGCCATGCTTTCCTGAAATTTATTCATAAAAAACCCTGAATGACTATGTAAATTCCTTCCACTTAACAATTATGCACTACAATGAGTAGGTTCATCACAAAATCCTAATAAAATATAACAGAAAATTCTGGTGCAGTCTGCCAAAATATGGAAAAGGGGTATTAAAACTTTCGCACAGCAATGTAAAACAGCTAATGTAGAGATTTAGTTGTTGTAACCATGATAAAACATGGTGCTGACCACGGAAGTGACAGGTGTCATCCATCATTTGAGAGCTTTTGATGACAAAAAGATGAAATCGATGAAAAGGAATCAGTTGGCGTCACAGGTTGAGAGTTTTCTTCAGTCATGGTGTGTAACCGGATGCACCAGACCCGCTTTTTATGTTGGCTCATGTACTTAGACATACACACTCACTTAAAACATTTGTAGTGGCGTTGGTCTATGAAAGAGGAGATTGGTATTGATCTTTCTCAGCACCACTGTGTGTGTGTGTGTGTGTGTGTGTGTTAGTATGAGTCATGCATCCAATTGTATTTCCCCTGAGAAAAGCTGCTTGTGTTTAATTGTAACAACTAAAATGACATTAATCATGCTCGACAAGAAAAGAAACTTTGTTGACAGTGCTTCAACAACATGTGCTTAATTTACTTTTATCTATGTGTTTCACCATTCTTGCCCCCTTGATCTGTGGCTTGGAAACATTAGGGACTGTTTTCCATTGCCCAGAATAGGACCCTTTCCAAGCTCATCATCTCTTTAAGCTGTGTACACTATCAAAACAGTCATTCCCAGCATCTTAAGTTGATGCTGTGCGTGGCTGACTTTGATATCTTGTGCAGTTGAAGCCTCAGGCTGACTTCCCCTTTTCGCTTTGACCAGTGGAGTTTATGTGCAAAGCTAGCTTCACCAACTGTGTAAAATATTAACACAAAAAGAATTGACTGAAGCATTTACTGTAATACAGCCAATTAGGTCGTCTTAATGTTTTGGGGTTTAGTGTGGTTTGTATTAGCAGCCAGGAAAAGGCTTTTAGTTGCCTCAATTTTAAGAAAAAGAAGTTCCGAGAGGAAATGTGTAGTTTTAACGGATATTCATGCAACTTTAAAACAACCACATTAAAAAAAAATGTGTTGAATGCTATTCACTTCAACTGCTAAGCTGGTCTGAAACAGTATTTATATCCTTACAGATTTCTTTTGTGTCTCGCCTTTTGTCACAAAGATTCAATTGAATATAATAAGATAGAAACATCCTTTATTGTCAGTAAGTGAGGAAATACAAGTGTAACAGCAGCAAAGTGACAAGCAGATGGAAGCATGCAGATGTACACAAAGATAAAACATAAAAATACCCAATACATTTGTGAATGAAAAACAACAGACTAGTTACAGGAAATGTATAACCTGTACAAAAAGAACAGGGATGTATACACTTAATGAGTATGGTGGAAGCAGTGATGGTTATAAAGATCCTGCTAGGAGAAAGGATCTGCGATAATGCTTCTTTGTGCACCTAGGAGGCAGCACTCAGTAACTGAAGGAGTTGTCCAGCTCTGCAACTGTTTAATGCATGGGATGGGAGACAATGTCCAAGAGTGATGATATTCTTCCCAGAGTCCTTCAGTCTAACCTCCACTTGTACAGGATTGAGGGGGCATCCTAGGACAGATTGGCCTTCCTGGTGAGCTTATCTAATCGCTTCCTCTCCGCTGTAGATAAGATGCCGCTCCAACAAACTCCATAATAGAACATAACTGATGCAGGCCGAGAGTCTTCAAAGGTCTTCAGGGGCACCCTCTGGCCACCAAAAGATCTCAGTGTCCTTAACAGGTTGAATCTGCTCCTACCCTTCCTGTATAGGGCATAATTCTTGTGACTCCAGTCTCAGTGTCAGTTTTCTGAATGTTCACCAGTATTGGTGTTGTGGACCGGCACCTGTCTCAGTACATACTGAACTACCTCACTGGTTGACCGCAATATGTGAAGATGTGTGTCACTGACAGGATGATCTGCAGTATGGGAGCACCACAGGAAACTGTGGTGGCCACATTTCTGTTCATCCTCAAGGTTGCAGACTTCTCCATTAGCTCACCAGGCTTCCACCTTCAGAAGTTCTCTGATGGCTCTGTCATAGTCAGTCTCATCACAGATGAGGATGACTTAGATAGTGGATACAGAGCTTCGTTCCTTTGTACCATTGGATACAGAGCTGACGTTAGCAGAACCTTCCCATATTAAATGCAGGGAAAACAAAGGAGCTAGTGATGGACCTTTGCAGGTGCAGGCCAACCTCTTTGATACCAGTTAACATTTAGGGAACCTAGGGATAGTGAACTCTTATAAGTGCCTCAGTGTTCACCTTAACAATAAACTGGACTGGAGTCATAACACTGATGCTCACTGCAGGAAGGGTCAGAGCAGACTCTAACTGCTGTGGAGGCTGTGGTCTTTTGGAGTACAAGGGGTGCTCCTGAAGACCTTCTTTGGCTTTGCGATGGCATCAGCCATCTTCTATGGTGTGGTTTGTTGGAACAGCAGCTGACCTGTAGCTGGGAGGGAGTGGCAGGATAAGGTCATTAGGAGGGCCAGCACCTAAATACATCACAGACTTGTTATCAGTGTATCATCCATCCAGACCACTAAGGTCTTCTGCAGGGGTGGTCCAAGCTTGTTTGGAGCCCTGGATGAACAACTCCAGCGGTGCCCCCCATTGGCAGAGAGGGAACATACACTGTCATCAAGATAACGCGGCCAACAATATGTCCTCATGCTAAAAGCTAGCAGCTCAATGTCCTTACTGCAGAGCCTCTCTTTGATAGTTAAATGCCCAGAGTTGCACCACGTGTCATTCAAAAACATAGCTAGGAAAAAAAAAGAAAAAAAATATATATATATTGCTAGACCCTCTCCTCTCTTCTTACTGTTCTGTTGGCTTAGAGTAAATAACAACTATCCATGTGTGTCCGAAGTTAGCAGGTCCAGAGTTAGTGTGGCAAAGGCAGCCACTTCATTAACTTTGTTGAAAACAGATCTTGATTTTCCTATGATGATGGATAGGATGACGGATCTGTACCTTCTCCACTGGTTGTGACACCTGATGCCTGTGGGGGTCTTATGTGTACTCCTTTTCAGCTCATGGGGAATATCAGGCCACTCGGTGGGAGATGATACCATGGAGCCACTGAGAGTTAACAGCTGATCTCTGGTGTAAATAACAGGAGCATGGCCGCTCACACAAATCACACTCTGAACACAAATGTCTCAAAAAAAGAAAGTTTAACCTGAGTAAACACAAAGAAGGAGTATTCAATTCAATCCAATTTATTTAATGTATATAGCGCCAATTCACAACACATGTCAGCTCAGGGCATTTTACAAAGTCAAATTCAATCAAATTGTTCAGACAGATTGGTCTAACCGTTTTCTAGCTAAGGAAACCCAGCAGATTACAGCAAGTCTTCATTTGCAGCATTCATTCCTCCTGAAAAAGCGTAGAGTCACAGACAGTTAGACAGTTGTCTACATTGTCCATGGCTTTGCAGCAATCCCTCATACTGAGCATGCATGAAGCGACAGTGGAGAGGAAAACTCCCCTTTAACAGGGAGGAAAACCTCCAGCAGAATCAGGCTCAGAGTGAATAGCCATCTGCTTTGACATACCGGGGGTTTGAGAAGACAGAGCAGAGACACAAAAAAGCACAGAAGCAAACCTTGATCCAGGAGTACTTTCTATATTAGAGGGTAATGGCAGATGATCTGCCCCCCTGGATGGTGTCACAGCTAACAGAATGCCAGACCAGGTGTACTATGAAGAGAAAAAAGACACAGAGAACATAAAGTTAAAAACTGAAATTCAAATGATGACTTCAATTAATAACACAAGAAAAATGGAAAAAGAAATTGTCCCCCATACGTTAGAACTGGTTTTGCTCCCTAGATGCAACAACTCTCATCATGTTTTTGCAACTACTAGGAATTATATTTTTAGATAATTATGCCTGCTCTTCTTTGCAGTCAGATTGAGATCTGGACTTTGACCACTACACTCCAAAACATACATTTGTTTGAGCCGTTTAGATGTGGACTCGCTGGTGTGTTTTTAGCCATAATTCCAAGTTTGGACAAACAAACGTGAGACAGGCCTTTGTGCTCTTTTTTGTGTGTCAACAGTGGTTTTGGCATTGGGACTCTCCAATGGATGCCATTTTCCCCAGTTTCTTTCTTATTGTCGAATCCTAAACACTGACTTTAAGTGACACAAGTGAGGTCTGCAGTGATTTAGATGTTGTACTGGGTTCTTTTCTAAGGTTCTGGATGCGTTATCAGTGTAGCAATTTTGGTTGGCCAGCTTCTCATAGGAAGGGTCACCACTGTTTCTAGTTCTCTCCACTGGCTCTCACCGTAGTCCAGAAGCCTTAGACATGAAATTGTAACCTTTTTCAGTGACTTTTTCTCATGTGTTATTTCTTTGTGAGGTACGCAATGCTGATAAGAATAGGTAAATAGACGAAAAGACAACTGAAAGATGTGTGCACATACTAAATTAAAGATTTAATGTGTGTCAATTGATATGGTGAATAAAATTGTTTGATACTCACAAATAAGCTACAACAACAGCAAGATCAAAATAATCATCCTCAGCAATGCCATAATGGATTATGATAATTTAGATAAAATTATCGTAAAAGTAAATACAATATATCAATTACAATTACAAAGTACGAGTAGAAAAAATATAAATTAACAAGAAAATATATAAGTAAATTAGTAAATGGCTTTGGCAGATTTTCTTTTAGTAAGGTTTTGTTTTCGACCACTTGAGACTATCAGCTCCAGAGCAAACCTCCATAGGTGTGGAGGGTGCAGGGTATACCCCATCCGTTTCCCCAATCCAGAGGCTCCTTGTCTTATTCTCATCCTAATTCTCATCTGTGATTTAATCTCTTTAGATCAGGGCAGGTTGTCGGGCTTTTTGAAATCTTTTAGCCTATTTCTTTTTCTTGGAAAGGCTTTCTGCTTCCAGGTCAGGTTACATTCATCATTGATAGTGATTATTTTTTTTATACAAGTTGATTCATTTAAGAGAGTCAACAAGCAAAAACAAAATATGTAAATATGTAAACATGTAAAGGGACAGGGCGTGGAACAGTGCTTTACCCTGATGGGAGAAATCTACTTTATGAACCCTGACTAGCCTTTAGAATGACTGTACGACGGGAATTAATCGGATTTTCCAAACTGACATAACTCTGAGCGCTGCCTACTGTAAGCAAGATACTCACTTAAATCAACAGCTCCACTTTAAATTATAGAAACCATCCTTTTAATTTCTTATTACATAATTTAGCCCAGCCAAAATAATTGTCCCCGATTGGCTTTTTAGTGTTTGTTCCAGCTGACACTAGTACAAAGAGAACTTTTAAATGATTTCATTAATAAAAGCTCCTCACCGTATGCGCTGAACTCCTTTGTGATATATTGTCTGAATGAAACACATGTGTACCCTCTCTAAGCTATGTTTAAAACATTTAACTTTCACATTAAAGATAGAAAAATGCTCCAGTGCTTGTCTTGCAGTATGGAAAACTCTATATCTCGGTGCAGCAGCCAGATGGTGCAGAAATTGCTCATTGAGCCTCCACAATGAGAACAGGTCTTGTTTACCGATGTATTTGTATTCAGTTTTTGTTCACCTTTTGTTACAATATTTTATAATCACAAGGTGGGTCCAAGATGAAGATTTTTATAAAAAGGGCCACTTTTAAAGTTTCATGAATAACTTTTGTTGAAGTACTTTGTATTTAGGCGGACATGGTTCATTTCCACGAATGTTGACTGATTAATGGATAAGTAAATATAGCAGTCCACAGAATGATAGTAAAACACACAATTGTTAATAATAAGCCTGGAATTGCGTAGGGGATTGTGGGATGCCGTCTATAAGATCTGCACATGGTTTATGCTGCACGAGTCCAGATAAGGTACATCGCCACAGATCCCACCCTCCTGGGCAATGCTCTATTTGACCCACTTCCATCAGGTAAACGCTTCACAAACATTAAATCAAAAGCTAATAGCCTCAAAACAGCTTCTTTCCAAAAGCTGTAAGGACTACCATCCCCTACTGACATGTTTTTGGTCTGTTACATGTTACAAACACACTACTGGTAATGCCTATTTGCACACTCAGGGAATGTCTGATTGCAATTCTGCAAATAAAGGCTTACAATTATTGCACAGTATTTACCCCAAATGGACTAATACAGAACTTTTTTGGACAAATTTATCAGACCCTAAAGATGATTTGCACGTTTTAAGCTTCTGAGGAAGTGTGTTTGGTCAGTGCAATAGACTGATTTGTGTCTGCGTGTTATATGTTATCTGTGTACATCTTGAGGTACCGTCTGTCTCAAAAAAAAAAAAAAAAAAAATACCATGGTAAGACATGGTGACAATAAAGATTTTTGATACCAGAAGTCAGCTATAATATTCACAAAAACTCTATCTTTTAGAGTCGTTTTTAGCTCCATTTTCATACATAATTAAGCCCTGGCTAATTCTTGTCTTTACACGTGTAAAACAAATGTCTGCAAAGTGATGCTCAGTCAACTAAAGACAGTCATTGATGCATTCTAAAAAAAATAGTCAGCAATCAATGTTATCATCAAACACATTCCTACTACAACTCAATAGTCCCCCCCCCCCCCACCCTTTCACTACCGAAAACATGTGTAGAAAAAAAAATGAAGCTGTGTTAAGCAAGCAAAAGTTACAGACAAAAAACAAATTTTTGCCAGCGGAAAACAATTCAAATCTGAAATACCTGCACATCAAAAGACCTCTCAAAAAAAAAAAAAAAAAAAAAAGAGGAGGAAAAAAAACTTGCAGTGATGCAGTTAACCCCTTCAACAGGTTCTCAGTTGCCATGGCAACAGCATGCTGCAGGCTGACCGACCAGCGTTGATATGAACGGAGAGAGAGAGAAAAAAAAAAACATTTCTGAGGCGACCGGCAGAAACGTTCAGAAACGTCAACTGGTTTGCGTGTGTTTGTGTCTAAATTTGTAACGACATAATGAGCTTTTAGATTTTTGTTCCAAAATATTCTCAGATCCCATCGCTGCACTTGCCACCCTGACAAAAAAAGCCACCCTGCGTCTCATAGCTTTCACCGGCGGTGAAATTGACTGCTCCTTGATGACTAACGTCATATTTATTTAGGTCCGCTGTAATTCAGTTGACTGAATCACTCACATAAACACATACAGCATAGCTCCCGCTTAATGACGTCTTCCAGCTTTTATGCCGGCTCTGGGCAGGAACGCGGGAACATGAAAGGGGGGAACAGCCTCGACGTGTTTCTGCATCTCTGTGGATGAGCTGAAGAGAGGAGCGTCAGAGAAAGGGAAAGTCATGAGCCAGTTCCCACCGCATTCTTCTCTCCCATGTACCATCAGCCCACGCGTTGCTTTCCACCCACATCATCTCCACACTGATGGAAGTTCTCTGCTTTCTCCCGTGCTCGTTCCTTCCTTCCCCTCATTCTCTGCTTCTCATCTCACTCCCTATACCCATGCTCTCCTGCCATTTCTGTCTGTCACTCTTTCTGACCACAATATGTGTCTTTATTCCACATGTAAACTCCACTTGTCATGCACAAACTCTACTTCCTTCTTTCTGTTGGTTTCTTCTCTCTCTCATTCTTTCTCTATATCTCTCTTTTTTTTTTTACATAAGTCTGTAGTTTGCTACCCAGCGTATAAATAATTTATCTGCATTTGTGTATTAGCTGTTTGCCTCCATTACAGCCAAACTCTGGAGATCCAGTGTCAGGGTCAGAGAGTTTCCGCTGCCAGTGCCATGTCATCAAAGAGGCTCTAAGTCTAGTTATGCAGGTTATATGTAAAAAGCAGCTTTCAAAACAGAGGAAAAGATGTAGCAGGAGATTCAAGTCTCTTGTGAGAAGCAGATGTGTTCATCTAGAGTTCCTGAGCTACGCATATGTCTGACCATACATGTCTGCTTATTTTTTAAATACTCCTGGAACATTTTGACACAGAGAAATCGGATCCCCGTATTATTTTAAAAATCCTCTCTGATATTGGAGCTATCACATCACCTCTATGGGCTGGTGTGAATGAGATGGAAACAGTTTTATCCGATCACAGCTACCGGAGGTGCCTCATCAAAGGCCTTCTGGCCTGGCCTCATCCCCCCAGGGGGGGGGGGCTGCCATCCTTCTGGAGACACATCAAACACATGAAAGAAGATCACACTCCTTTGCTGCCATCACGTTGATCATCGTATCTGAACAGCAGTTACCACCAATGATGCTTTCAGCAGAAAGCCTCTGGAACAACACTGCATTCTTTTGCTTTTGTTTCAAATATTTGGAAATTTTATTAAAAAAAATCTTTATTTAAACTTTCAAGCAGCTTTAAGTTTTCAGGTACAGTAATGAGTTATGTAGGAATTTATGTAAGAGGAATTCATTTGCTACATTTCATGAGGTGCTGTGTAGAACAACCCCTCTGTCCAGTGGGGGTTCCAGACCAAATTTAGCAGGGGGCCAGGGTGGGGCCAGTGTTTTTTCAAAGGGCACAGAACAAAAGATTGGGGGGGAAACTTAACAGGTCAACATTTCATCGTTTAAAGGCATACTATGCAACATTTTTCAGTTAATTAATGTGTTCCATACCGTTTTGGATGATTAAATGAGTCATTTCAGGTCGAACAAAGGTTTTCTCGGCCGCCCTGGGGGTCTGTGGGGGAAATACCGCACTTGCAATTGCAAGAGCTCACGGCCCGCACACACAGAAGTCTTGCTTTACTGCGAGAACTCCATGTGGTTTTTGCCCTGCCATTCACTATATGCACGCGCGAAAGCAACAACAAAGAACCGCGTGTTAACATCAAATAAGCATGCAAGCTTATCGAGTTTTATTATTATTATTATTATTATCTTTTTTTTTTTTTTTTTATGTTGGCGAGACACTACCGCGGCGGCGGCGGCAAGGCGGCGGCGGCGGCTGCAGCTTGGCGAGGCGGTGGCGGTAGCGTTTTGCCAACATAAAAAAACAAAAAAAACAATAATAATAATAAAACTGGCGAGGCGGCCGCGGTCGCGGCTTGGCGAGGCGGCCGCCGCCGCCCCCGCCGCCGCCGCCTCGCCAAGATAGCGCTGCGGGAAGGTTGATGTTCATACCTTCACTGTGTTTGTTAGTCATTGTTTGTACTGCCGTTTTTTCCACTTTTCTTTGCGTTCGCCTGTCTGCTAAACTCAAAACAACCGCGCCTGGCTTGACGGAGGAACCAGAACAGCTGAGCATCTTTATGACAGTGCACTTTTACTTTCGCCCTCTGGGGGGAGACTCGCTGGAAAATCAACCCCGGTTGCATAGTATACCTTTAATATATTAAGTATGCCAAAGAGCCAATTGTGGCTCTGGAACTGCAGGTTGCAGACCCCTGATCTTTTCTCAATACAGCGGGAGCTTAACGTGAAACAGCTTAATTTTTAATTGTTATTTTTTTATATTTATTTATATATTATTTTGTTATTTTATTATTGGGTAAAAACATAAAGGAAAAAAATACAACTGATCCAAATGACCAGTCAGTCACGGTATCTTTGTCAGCATTTATCATCCTAAGAAGTTTAATATCATGTTTTTAGTACAGGGGCCATAACAGGGGCCAGGGGCACAGGCCCCTGTTATGGCCCTTGTCTAGAACCGCCCCTGCGCTCTGTCATTACAGCATCGGTGTGTTTGACTGAGATTTTACTTGTTTATGACTGGAAGGAAAAGGATACACGATTTGATAAATGATTCATAAACAGAAATATTTAAAAGTTTGGTGAACATTTGTATTAAGCTCTCTAGAGTAAGTGCTATGTCGAATCTTTGCAAAAGAGCTCAAGTTCAATGCGACTGGATGCAGACCATCCGCAAATAATTGTTACAGCCTTGCCACAGATCGTGAATTTTGATTTGGGGTTGTACTTTGACTGGGCCATTTTACCACACAACTATATTATCAACTTTCATCAGAACAGTTTATTGAAGTTCTGGCTGCATGTTTAGGGTTGTTCTGTGCTGTTGCAAGGAGATAAATTGCCCCAGTCTTGAGTTATTTGCAGCCTCTTAAAGTCCACCCCCCCCCCCCCCCCAGAATTTTCCTTTATTTAGCTCTTAGTTCAGTTCAATTGTCATATGACTAAAACACTTTCTTCCATGTTTGCTGTGTCTCCTACATGGCTTGAAGCAAACCTGTGGCAGTACATTTCACTGTTCTATGAAGGCCAGATTTACAAAGACTACAACAGAGTCTCCCATCTGAGCAAACTTATCTAAGAATATCTCTCGACTTTCCAGTCAAACAGAAAATTTAGGCATACATTTTGTCTGCTCCTTGATTTATTGTGCTGCACTCCTTACCTGTAGCGTGCTTTCCCGCTGCCAGTTGTTGGCCAGTGGGAGGTGAGGGCAGAGATGCAGACATCTTGGAGGCTTTAGCACATGCAGAATCTGCCTGATGAGTTCACAAAGGAAGCACATTCATATTCCTTCCCTGTTATTCCATTCATTATTGCTCGCCGGCAAGGAAGGGAAGAGAGAGACGTATGAGAGCTTAATACAGCATAGCTGAACACACACACACACACACAATCAGGTGTGCGTGTTTTTCTTTTGGCTTGCATTGTCTTTCCTTTTTTTCTCTTTGGTTTATGTTCACAACTTTTGCGCAATGAATGTTATTTTTGTTTAACACCCTGTATGTGACACGCCAGATAGTCATTACAGATAACCCTGAGGTCATTAAGGGATTTGGTGCCAAAAAAAGAAAAGAAACCCAATGTTGCTTGCAGTGAACCTCATAATCTTTGTCGGCTACTGTTAGGGCCAACTCGAAGTAAACCCTATGATATATTAATTTCAGAATTTCTTCTCTTTTACCCCTTTCAGTAGTCCATAGCATATTTGAAACACACATGTACAGAAGACAGAAATGAACAGTGAAAAGGTAGCGAGCACGAAAAAGCAACATTTAAGCCCCAGGGGAGTTATTACTTCAATGTTGTTTCTCTGTCTTTGTATCACACGTTGCACTGTGAGAGAAAAAAAGGAGCCAATGGGCATTAAATAGTTGAGAGAGAGAGAGAGAGGTATAGAGGAGAAAGAGTGCTCCACAAATGCCTGGTAGCCCTTGCCTCTCTGAGCTCAGAAACACTTTTTGAGCTTGGCTGCCTGAGCTGCTAAAGTTGTGGCGACTTAAACCAAAGAAGACTTGTATTTACTCCCTGCAGGCCAAAACACCTTCTTATTACACTATAATTTCCTGGCTTCTTCCTGGGATGAAAATAGGTTTTGATTTGCTTTGTCCATTTTCAGGCTAACAGAAGTGAATTTTAAGGGACCGCTAAAAAAGCCCTTTTTAAGCTCTTGGGCTCCTCCTGTCGTTATGGGATTTAACCACAATGTATTAAAGGCGAAGATTTATGTAATAACATCTTTAGGTGTTTGTCAGTGGATGCCTACACATAATTACGTTTATGTGAAAGAGCCTGGAGAACAGAAAATCCACAGCTCTCAAAAAATGTGGCATAGCAGTAGAAAATAATGGATATATTTTTTTAGAATATAAACATAGTATTGGAAATAACCAAATATTTATTTTTCCCCCTATGATATCTGTGATTTAATTTTTTTTTTTTACCATGTTTCCAGTATGTGGAACATATTTTAGATTCCATATATTATATTGGTAATTGAGTGCTTGTAGCTCTAAGAAAAAGAAACCGTAAACACCCAAACAATGTGCTGAAGACAATTTCCAGCAATCTAGAGAGAATAGTACTACTATTCTGGACTCTACAGACCACTGCATGTTAAATGTTAAACTTTATTGGAGCAAAATGTCTGTAGTATGAATTTAATGGTAAGACTTTTGGAGCAATGTTATTGGAGCAGAGGAGAGCAAAGCAGAAGAGTTTGTCTACAGCTTCGTAACCTGTTTGAAGAAAACCCAAACAGGATGTCAGCATCAAGAACTCAATTGAACTGCTAGGCACAGTGGAGATGGGTGACGATTTGGGCTTGCTTTACAACCACAGGCAAACATCCTAGGCTCTTTGTGGTCAGAGATGAACTCTGCATAGTACCCTAATATCAAATGTGAGGCTATCTGACTCACTAATGCTTAGCTCAGACTGAATCGTGTAACAAACAAAACAGGCAATCTACTACAGGATGTTTCAAACAGAAAAATCTTAAAATGGCCACAAACCTTGATGAACTAAAGCAACAATGCAAGAAAGACTGAGCCACAATTCCTCTAAAATGAAGTGAAACACTGCTAAGGTCATGCAGGGGATTATTACCGTAGTGGAAGTTGTTTCTTCTGAAAGGGGTTCAAAAAGCAGTCGGGTCCTTAAAGTTTACCTGGTTTTATTTCTGTGAATTAAATAAGAGGCTGGGATACGGTTTGTTTTTGTACACTTGAAGCTACTTTGCAAAAATATTCAAGCCTGCAAAAGATCAGGATCATGTTATTATCGTAACTATAACACAAAAAGAGGGTGGACAGCACATGAGGCTAGATTATACTCTCGACAAGATCCAGTTACACTAACACAGTGTTTAAAGCATTTTATACTTGTATTAGGGTTGTCACGATACAAAAATCTCTAAACTCAATATCGATACCCAGGAAAATACTCGATACCATTTTCGATACCATGGGGATAAAAATATGACAAATATAACCCATGTACCATGCTAGCCACAGGTAATTTCTTAAATAAATAATGAACGGGAACTTTAATTTATTAACCTGTCGGAATTCGTCTTGAAGGCCAGGGTGTCGGTCCTTGAGATGTTTTGCCAAGTTTGTTGTGCTGCTTGAACGCAAAATATTTAGTATCGATATCATGCCAATAGTATTGTATCCGGATACAGCATTTGAGTTATCCGGACACTTATCAGAGTATTGATATTTTTGACAACCTTATTTCTATACACCGTAACAAGCTCTAATTGATCTTTGCATATAATAAATGGTCACACTTTAGTGCAGTTGTGACTCTTTCCAGAGATCCTTTGGCTAGATTTGGCTGACGCTGCATGTTTACTGCAAGTCCATCAATGAGCGTCAGGGAGAGAAAACTGTATATGGTTCCCTCTTTACTTATTCCCTGCACACAGTCACTTGTCATTTATGTCTATTTTACTTTCACTCCTATAGATTTATTTTTTTTGGCCTGGAAACCAGAAACGACTAGCAGAACTTGATTTATTCATGAAGTGCAGTTCAACATTGGCTTAGGGCCCATCTTTAAGGGTAGAAACTCATAGTAAGTTCCTTTTGACAGCGTTTGTTGTCTTCATTAATTCTATATTTTGTCATCTTGAAAGACATTCATCGCCAGGGGGGAAAGTCTTTCAGCTTCACCAAAATCTTGCCAGCACTTTTACCTTAAACTTTGACAGAAAGCAATTTTTTTTTTTAACATTTGTTTTGCGCTGTGGTAGATTTCTGATTTATCATCTGTAGTGTTGATGAAAATTATCTTTTGACTCTTGAAGGTGTGTGTAAGAACCTGTGTTGGTAAAGACATGCATACATTTAAAGTGTTATTATTTTATCTGTTCAGTAGGTCAGGTAAAATGACGTTTTCAGACGTCTAAAGAATGAAGTCTTTCCTCTCGTATCACTGTTCTGGATCAGATTTGCAATATTAAGTAGGTCACTAATGTAATACATTGTTAGATGTCTGGTTTATCAGAAATACGTAAATGTATTCTGACAGAAGGTTCAGAAGATCAGTTGTTCTAATAGATGTTCATGAACAAAGCATCATCTGAAACATCTGAAGTTGTAATATAGGAATGTGGTATCCTGTACTGTGTTAACATCAATGAGACTATGTGCCGTGTTGCTTTCATGGACGTCAACGCATTTTGTAATTTAAAGTATCAACATTACATTGATTGAGTTTTCTGAACTGATGCTGTCCAGGTTAGTTAAATATTACTTGCAAGTTCCTTTATTAAATTTACGCATGCTGCTAGCGATTTTGGTTAAGTCTCTCCAACAAAGTGGTTCAGATCCAACTTGATTACAGAGAAATAATTATCAACCAGGTAGATTTGAAATGACAAAGCCAGTTTCCCATTCAATATTGGCAATATTAGAACAACAATATCACAAGACCAACAACATCAACTATACAGGAACAAATAGCCTGGGGAAATACACTAAGAGGGTGGGGGGATCCATCCAAACTAGCTCCAGTGCCAGGCTTGAACTAGAGCTTCCTTATTACCATTTCTCTCTGTTCCCACTGCTAAAAGTTTGCCTTCTAGCATTAAAAGTCCAATGCCATCTTAGGCTCAAGTCATTGCTTGTACAGACAAAACAACTCCTTAGAGATATGAACACTAGCTACAAAAAAAATTGTCAGCACTTTTTTCATATAATTTCATATAATAGAACAGCTTTATTTGTCATGATACAACGTATGAAATCACAGATGTATCTCCCATTATGCATCAATATAAAAAAACAATAGTTAAGTAAGACGAGAACAAGGAAAAAAAGTAAAAGATCAATTGGATATTGATAAAACAGTCATGGTATTAGCAGCAGTTTAGCAGTAGGAACGAGGAATGACGATCGTAGCATCAGATAAATATTGCACTGGCCAGAGAAAGCTAATACTATCTTTAATGGCTAATCGTTTACAGCAGTGTCCAAAGTCAGTAGCTAAGAGCTGGTGCTCAGCAAAGCTGGGAGCAGGGACATTTCTAAAACATGCAGCGTGCTGTACCTTTGGGATGGGAAGTGGTCACCCCTGATTAAAAGTAATTTTCAAAGAATCAGCTCATAGCCCACTGTAAAGAACTACCATTTCAATGACTCCAGTTAATAACATTTACCATCAGGAGGTTGCACACAGTTCTTTTGCTGTAACGAGGGGTCGTAATCTCTCATATTTCAAAAGTTAACTGACCCAAATGGAAATTAGAACTGCAATAAATGGTAATAGGGTGTAATAAAAATACAAAAATAACCCAGAACGGGAATTAGAGACAATTCCAGTGATAAAACTTTAGAAAATCCTAACACTTCCGTCTCCATAAGCCATCAAAAATATCTAACTAACAAGATAAATAATCTAATATCCAGTGGTGGAGTACATGGGCACAGAATGTTTTGTTTATAGGTAGCAATGTTATATTTGTCCCCTGTCTTCATGATATGATTTAATAGTATGTGATTTATTTAGGTCAATGCCTTGTATAAATCTGCCTTCACACTTCAGCTTTAACCTGAATGTATAAAGAGATTCTGCAACGTATTTCATAAACACCTATTGCCCTTTCATGTCAGACGCTGGTATTTATAAATCAAAGCTCCGAGATGAACTCCTGTTTGTGGCTCTATTTATTAATAGTGATGGGTAGGACATTCTTATCAGAGCATTAACCAACACTGACTGCTGTCTGGAACAGCTTTCATGAGTTTAACTGGTGATATTAGGACATCTCTTTGCATGAATAACTAGACAAATAACGCGGTTAGCGTTGACAAACTGTTTGTCTGCTCTGCAATCTTCTGTGAAAAGTGAGGAACTATCATATATTTCATGGAAAGTGACAGTGGGGTGGCTCTCCAGAGGTTGGCATAAACCAGCAGATGCTGCTGAATCGGGGAAAATCAGAAAATCTTCTCTAAAACAGCAGAGATCTGGGACTGGAGCTGTTTGAGTCAGATATGCTCCAAACCAGTTTAAAAATATGTACATATAAATATGATGAATTTAATGATTATGATGCTGTTGTATTTCAGTCATGCTTTGTGTGCTTTTAATTCTACACTACTTTAGTTCTTGGCATCACTTAAATTTTTTCTGCAGACCCCGCCAATTTCACACATTCCCACACATTCAGGTGTGAAGAGTCATTTGTGATTAGAGTCAATTGTGGTCTGTTAGGATATCCAGTGGTCACAAACTGATGTGTAATAAAGGAAAAACAATGATGAGATCTATTAAATTGATTACCCTATAGAGGTAATATACCGACGCTTTCTTGGAAAACATTGGTATATTATGTTCTAGGAGAGATCATTGTCCACACTCACATATGATATTTGAGCCATTCAGAGCTTTTAAGGTACCACCTGTTTTCAAATCCGTATTCCACGCAGTGAATTTAATTGTCAGATAATAAAAACATTGCCATTCTTCATACAAATACTGTTTTATTACTTAAAAAGTTATAGCTATAGATATAATAGCTCCCTCCAAAAAAAGCCCCTTGTCTCTATTTCTCCTCGGATTTCAAAAGGCATGGCAGTGCTAATCTCACCTGTACTTATGCTGTTCACTGTTCAACACTTTAGCTCCTCTGATGGAGGAGTGTATCTCAAAGAGAGCTTTGCCAACCCACCGAGGAGTGAATTCACAAAGCACCACCGTTTCCTTCTTTATTTGTTTCTGCACATTTTTTTTGCTTTATTTCTTCACTGGATTAATGACACATAGTGGATTCAGACACAGACATGCTTGCCAGGTCCAGTTGAACTAAATACTTGGAACTTCTAGTCTTTTCCACACCAGTAGATGAGAGCAATTTTCACCTATTTTTTGCATCAGGTTCTTCAGCCACAACCGCAGCCGATGCAGTGACGTGATCAAAGCCATTACATTTTTAATTATTACTTAAATTAACAGATAACTCCAGGTCCTGACTTGATGAGAGAGTCGTCAGACTTTAAGAAACACACGTGATTGAAGGAATCAGGTGGGAAGGGAATTACTCCAGAGGGTTAAAGAGAACAGAGTGATGCATCTCTTTTAACAGATTCCTTCAGAGAGTTAAAATGTATCAGAGTTTGAAACTAAATTTTTTGCAGAATGGTAACTGCATCCAGATAAAACAGGAAACACTTGCACATTGATCACATCTTGTTAATGTGTGATTTTTTTTATTTTTAAAGGTATTCCTAATGTCTTGGGGCGTTGGCTGTCCATGCATTTGTCAAACCCCTGACCCTGACTCTGGGGTCTCATTTACAAAGCTTGCGTACACACAAAAGGGCGATTTAATCTAGCGTACGCCACATTCCACAGAAAGGGAGTGATCTATAAAGAAAAGATTCACGTCCAAATTTGCGGCCCCTCAAGGAAACTCTCACCCATGCGTACACTTTGGACACAGGGGAAAGTAGTAACACAGATGGTAAAATGGTGAATTGCAGCCACACTGCATCATGGTTCCTCTCTTAAGCAATTTTTTTTCTTTTTACATTCCTCTTGTCCTCCAAGATGAGGGGAATTTCAACACGGAGCAGGTGCTGAAATGTCACCCGAAGTTTAGGACAGCAATAAGATCCACTTTTAATGTGGGCGACGTATGTGCTTTTACTGCTGATTTGCAAATTGAATAAAGGCCTCTCTCTGACTTTTTATTTCACATTTTCCTCTTTCTCCGTGGTTGCCATTGGTAACCAAGAAATAAAATTGACCAGCTGATTAATTTAAAAACACATTGCCATTCACGCGGTGCTTTGCATTGACCATGTATGGTTGAATGTGGGCGTGCAGAGGGCAGAGCATGAGGCGGAACCAGGTACGCAAACATTCGGAGGAAGTCGTGATTTGTGAAGGGAAATTGCTTTCGGATGTGCGTGTGCACGGTTCATAAATCTGGATTTCTTTTTTTTTGGGCATAGGAAAACGTTTAGTATCAATCCTACACAATGTTTTATAAATGAGACCCCTGTCTTTTAAAATGCTAAGCTATTTGCTCTGACTGTATTGTACATAAATATGTACATATATAGGCAGACTTGCCTAAAAGTATTTGTTCTACCTCATTTAACTGTGTGCAATCTACAGGTTGGCCTTGAAAGACACTCATATTCCTTTTCCCCCACATCTGCAAATGGCTTCATTAATTACACTGTTAGTTTTATTGATGGGAATCAAAGCTCGTCCTATTTTAGGTGCTACATTGAGCCTCGGTCTAGGTACTTCATGCACCACAATGACATGAAACCTATTTGGTGAATCGATTGCTGCATTGTGACTTTTCTTTCCCTCCAAAGAACGCGCAGCCATCGTGAATGCAGCTGCCAGAGATTGTGTTTTTATCCCGTGTTGTGTTTAGAGACCAGCAGAACCACCTTTGATGGGATTAGAATCACTAAAGATGTGCTTTAGCCGGCCTGGGAAGCTTGGTAGCAGGAAAAAAAATGTGCAGGGATTTATGCATTTTTGATGCAGCATGGGGAGAAGTGGAGCTCTGAAAAGGCTGCATGACCTACTTAGAGAGCTATGGAATTCAGACGACTCGTCATGCCACAAAAAAATAGGAGAAAAACCTGCCTCTCATTCTCCGTGTGTGTCAGGACTATGCATATTTTTTTTTTCCATTTCTCTTTTTTTTTTCCTTCCTTTCTGGTGTGTGATTGAAAGCGGTGAACTGCCACTGAATTTATCAGAGCGTGTTTCTTTTCCAGTTGTGCATTTCAGTTTACTCCTAACTTTGCACTGGCTTGGACTCCATGTTGCTTTTGCTATTTCTTATTGGACTTTTATTCAGAAGCACCTGGAATGAAGCTTCTCCTTCTGTCAACATCTATGGAAAAATGCATTTTTTTTACCGTGCAGACTTGTACACAAATTAATTTTCCTTGGCAGTCTAGGCCCCTCTTTCTTTTGCTCCCCTCTCACCACCTCTTTGCTCTTTTTCTCAGTAGCTATGGCAACACAGTACTGTATGTCAACTTCTTAAGTAAAACAGCATTGTGCGACTCTTCAGGCTGTCACATTTTTCTGCCCACTAGAGCCACTTGAGGTGGGGCTCCAGTGGCTTTCTCAGTCACCTTAAAAAGAGGCCGGTCAATGAGTGATTCATTTGAAAAGACAAGTAGGCCTTCTCACAGCCATTGCTGTCGAATTGAGCATTTAATTCAGCCGGAAATGAGCTATTGTGCGACAAGAGTCGACCACCTGGATGGATGAGGCCCGCGTGTATTGGTGCCCGCGTGTGGGGAGCTTGTGGCTCCCCGTGATTGATGATTGTTTGGGACACTGTTGGCATGATCCCAAGCATGGTTAAATATGCCCCTCTTGATAAAATCCCAGAATGTGTTTTTCATCTGCATGTGCTGGTTGGAGTGCGTGAATGAAAAGGCAATCTGTGAAACAGAAACGCATCTGAAGATTCTGAACTTTAAGGAAATCAATAAATAGGACAAAAAAAGAAGATGGAAAAAAAGAGTTTTAAGAAATATGCTGGTGAAGATTCTCAAAAGAAATGTATATCTGTGTCTTTTTTAAGATTTTTCAGAAAGAAATCCCTTCAGCTGTCAGCTGTGCACAGGTGCATTCAGATGAACGCATTCCTGAGAGCGGGTAGCCTTTTCAAACATTTTGAACTTAACAAGGCTGTTTTTAACCAGGAACCTTGAAAAGGGTGCCTAAAAATGTGTCACACTAAAGGGTATTGATTCATCATCAATCAGTAGGATTCAGCCACCAGTTGTTCAGTTAGTAGCAATTATCGAGCCACGAATGATTGTTTGGCACTTTGCTGTTGAGCAGCAGTTGGCACCAAGACATTGCTGGTGTGGGTTGTAATTCATAAATGTAACACTCACTTATTTTGTCATGTTTGCCACATGCTACTGATTCGTTTTGTCAAAAACATTTGCTGCTTAATGAACAATTATGTGATATTTCCCATTGAGGAAAGGATATACTATGTGTGGTCAAGCTGTTGCACATAAATCTGTGTAGGTACTGTTATTTTTGTGTGACGTACATACAGCCTAAAACACAATGAGGGAGAATATCTATAATTCACTGCAGCAGTGCATCATATTGCTTTTAAAGTGACTGGATTTAAAAACGTAGCATGGAGAACCTTTAGGTCAGAATTTAAAACATTTTTAAGAGAGAGAAATGGAACACTTTTTTATGATTCTATAGACACAGCATAGTGTATAAGCACAAAGAATAGGTGAGGAGAAGTAACTAATGAGCCGTTTCTCCTCACCAGCCTGACTCCTAGCAGTTTTTGATCTATGCCTATCTTAATTCTATTAATAATATTAAACGTGGGTTTTATCAGTTTTACTATTTTATTTGTGGAATAATTGCACTGTAGCAGTGATATCTAGCACTAAAAATCTATTCTTGTCATTAGGTTGGACACCATGTGCTGTTTTTGTTTGTTACATATTTTCCACAAATATCAGCATCCCATAGATGTATCCAACCTCCATTTTGCAGAAGCTTTGTGCTTTTCTTTCTGAAAGTTGAAATAAAGTGATGGTGTTCTCAGGCTTGTGACATTCACACTTCTTTAAATTTTAATGGTCATTTGGCCAAACACTTCAATTTTAGTAAAATTTGATGTCAGGACATGTCTCCAAAAATTAGGATTATTGCCCCTTTGAGATTACAAACTGTAGTCTGCCTGGTTAGTTTCCTTTTGAGTGATGGATTCTTTCTTGCTGAGTGGCCAACACTCTCTTCCCATCTTCAGCCAGCATCTTCATAAGATCCTTTGCTTTTATTCAGTGTTTTTTTGCACCAAAATATAATATGGCCATCTACTTCCTGTAAAGTACCCAAGATTAAACACGACAGGTGGAGCTCCTGAATTCTCTTCCTGATATTTTAGCAGATTTATTTAGATTTTTCAATGATATCACACACAAAGCATTGTGTTTCTGGTGCTGCCCTAAAATGTATCCACTGCTGGGCCTCCAATTAACTCACATGTTGTAAATGGACCTCAGACACTTGGAAAGTCGCCCCATCACAATCATCTGAGCTTTCAAAAACTGTTTAGAAACAGCAATTTAAGTCGATGCACATTTCTGAATTTGAAGCAATTCAGAAAGTATTCTCTGCAAAATCTGTCTCTCAATATTCTGGTATTTACCAAATAGAAATAATGTTCTAACTAATCCTCGTATACATGCTTACCTTAAACAATAAATGTTTATTTTTATTCAAGGTCTTACAGGGGATGAGTTGTCTGTTTATACAGTGTATACACATCTCTTTAATGCTGCAAGTAAAAAGATGTAGTTATTAAGAAATAGCAATAATCATAAAAATGTGATAAATTAACAACCACTTTCTGACAGTGCTGTAAACATAGGTGAGAGTGAACTATAAAGAAAAAAAATATTTAATTTTAATTTGGCTAATCTAAACTTTTGAGTTGCTACTTGCAAAATTTGAAGTCACACTACACTGCCACTAGTCATCCTGCAGTCCCTTAACAAGTTCAACCCCTGTCTTCACCACAATGTCCTTTTTCATTACCTGCAACAGATAATCTGTATCCCTCAACACTTTCACGCCAGGGACTACTAAATCCATTTTAAACTGATCTGAATGAGTAAAGAATACATTTTTTCTGTCGACTCTTTTTTTTTTTCTTTTTTTTTTTTCCTGTCTAGCAATGTGGCAATAAGAATTGATGTCTTAATGCCAAATAGAGCTCAACAGATTTTGCTTTCACGAGTGGAGCAAACAGACTTTTTGTCGACTCTTTGAAAGTACATGCTTAGGTGATTCACTAAGGAAGTAATTGGATTGAGCAGGACACTGGAATGTTAAAGCACAGAGACAATGTGCGAATGATGCAATGCTAACTGCAGGGACCCTTAAAGGAATACAGCCATGTTATATGAAACAGAAACCATTTGATCATGATAAAATAAAGTTATATACACCAAGTCTCCATTCTGATGAATGTTTTGATGGTCTCATTTGTGGATAAAAATTGTCCCAGCACCAGGCGCAATGAGCAGATATAAACAGATGTGGCACCATCTATGGCAGAACTATCATAATGCCGGTTTGCTTAATTAATACATCACTTGTAAATAATGCAGGACTGAGCCTGACCCTCTGCAATGCTTTGCAGTAAAGCGGCAGCTCGGCATGATCGAAGACCAACCGTTATTAATTAAATACACCGATCTACGGCAACTTTAAGAGCCGCATATAAGAAAATGTACTCACGTCAATCAACTCTGCGGGCACATCTGAGCAATCGGTGGCTTTATCTTCCGCTGCAGTGAACACCAATGTTCATATTGTATTCCCAGCAACATTCCAGTCTTTTCCCTCAAAGAATCTTTTTTTTTTGTGTTTTTTTTTAATGGATCTTGGACCATTCTGCATTGTTTCGCTGGGAGATGCTAATAGCTGTTAGCCGCTTCCTTGTTTTATCCCCTGCTGTACATGCACAGTCTTGTTGTTCCTCTGTTATTAAAACTAAACACAAAAGGCTTTATTTACTAACAAACTGAACAAAAGCAAAGCGTAAAACACAAGAATAATACCTAATATGCCAGCAGGACGTGATGATCTTTCACAAAAAACTCTGTATGCAGCCAGAATGAGCTACTGACGTATAAATAAAAGAGTCAAATAACGTGGCTATGCACCTTTAACAATTGTAAAGTTCCTGGAGTTTGGAGATTAATGAAGAGATAGAAGGCATGGAGGATGAGTGGGAGGCTGTACTATAGAAGCAAGAGAAGGAAACCTGTGTGACACAGGAAGACTGAGGTTGAAAAACGGATGCTGAGAAGAATTTAAAGAAAATGATGATGACAATGAAACAATGAAAGAAACTGTGGTTGCAAAAAGGTTTAGAGAATGGAAGAAATGCCCCGAATCTCAGCAGAGAAAAGGCCAGGATTCCTTGAAGGAAGAGTTCTGTGTTAATAAGATTGATGTGCACGGACACGAGAGTCCTCTGGCTGGAGAGAAGTCCAGCCTAAAGTGTGCTCTGCTCTGTTCAGTGAAAAACAAACACGCACACACCAGGGCTGAATGTGAATTTAAAAAAAAACAAAAAAAAAAAAAACTGTTCTGGTAACCAGTTTTTAGCTATTGAAGTTGGAACACACAAATTGTCAATTTTTTTTCTTGTTTCTTTCTTTGACGTGCAGCTGCCGGCTAATGCAGGGAGATTCTAGCTGACAAATAAGGGAGCCTAAAGAAAAAGGTCTTTTGTGTGACAGGTTCAAATTTGAATGTAACATAATAAAAAAAAATATTATTTTAGACCTGTTTATCTGTAAGTATGTCTAAGCGCTCTCCAAAACTTATCTGATAAGTAATCAGAAAAAAACACTGTCACTCCTGTGACAAACTCCACCGCTTCTTCTTTTGCTATTGGGGTCTTCCCAGAAGCTTTACACGTATTTCCCGGTGAAAATGCACCAAGAGTGCAGTGAACTGGATGAGCTTTACGCATGCTGTTGCTATGGAGTTTTACATGCCGTGCCCCACAAACAATACACCGACTTGACGGTAATTTCACTGGCTACAATCTCCACGTCACAATGAGCGTCTAAACTGACTGGTCTGAGCAACGTACCTCAAAACAGGAGGAGGGGGCTTTCAGAAATGAGCTATGGTGAATAACGTTGTCTCTGGACAAACTGTGGATCAACACAGTTGGTCAAAAGATGTCTCAATCAAAGGACGAGGGCCTAGAAAAATACATTCTGATGGGTCACTGGTAACCCAGTGCCAGTTAGGACACATGCTGACAACCAAGGAACACAGCAGACATGGTGGACATGGAATTGTGATGACGTTTTAAAAGTTAGGTTATTAAGCAATATCCCAAGCTTCGGGGATTGCATGGAGCTCGGTTAATCCATCTTCCAGAATTAGAACAATTATGGCCAAACCTCCAGTGAAACATGGTGCTTGCAGCATCATGCCGTAGGGATGACTTTTGTTAAGCAGAAAGATTGAAGCTGGTCAGAGCTGATGATAAGATGAATGGAGCTAAGTATGGCTCCGCCTCGGAGAAAACTCATAAGCATTCCATTCAGATGCTCTTGCAAGACATGAAAATTGCTTTTCACAGTCACACCAATCTGGCTGAGCTTGCATTTGTAATGTGTCAGAATGTGATGATGGTTAGGCTGTATGAATACTTTTGCCAGGCATTGTAGAGCCAACACCATGCACAATATCTGTATAAAGTGTCATTCTCCATACATTTTTTTTTCTCATTTGTCCACGATTTAACACTAGAGGGAAGATTATAGGATTGCTCTAGTGTGATTCTGGCAAA
The DNA here is from genome assembly GCF_011125445.2 of Fundulus heteroclitus. Taxonomy (NCBI): domain Eukaryota; kingdom Metazoa; phylum Chordata; class Actinopteri; order Cyprinodontiformes; family Fundulidae; genus Fundulus; species Fundulus heteroclitus. The sequence goes on along the minus strand of NC_046373.1, from coordinate 11,922,027 downwards.
TGACATAAAATAACTCTGATAATTATCTTTGCCCAAGCTATCACTATATTGCAGAGTGTGCAGACGATGCTTGAAATATTTTAGTGGGAAGGGAAGAGCTCATAAAAATTTATTGCCCGAGAATGGTCATAGGGGTTGGAAAGATCCAGCTTTTTACGAAGCATGTCTGGTAGTGGACCAATGGCATATGAATGAAATATTCTGTGAAGGCATGACATGACAAGAGATGACCAAAAGCCGGATCAGGACTGGCAGGGACCAAACCACCCTAACATAGCAGATATAAGAAGGATCTGGCAAAGAACTGACTGGACAGAGAGACTCTTAGGTGTTGGGGAGGTTGATTACTGGAATACAAGACATGTACAAAGATACTGAATGCTCTGCAGCTTTAACTTGATTGGAGAAGCTAAGGAAAATCATTGAAATGACTGGCTGACAAACAGGGGGAAATACGACTAAAAAGAGCAGGACTATACTCAAACGTGGTCAGGATATACGATCCAACGCTACAAAACAACTCAGGAACAGATGCAACATTCAGATTTTAAATGTTAGGTGGAAATTTCATAAATAACAGAAATAAAGAATTAAAACATCATCAATCTGTGTTAATCTATATAATGTGTTTTCCTCCCTTAGTGAATTGAGTTATTAAGATATATGAACATTTCAATAATATTCAAATTTATTAAATACGACTGTATGCGTTCTTTCATTTTCACAACCAGTGCACTGTTTAGTGTCAAAAAATGTTTCTTTGGTCAAAAATACATAAAACAATGAAATAGGTGCACAGTGGCAAGATGAGGTTGTTAACTAAAACTTGATCATATTGTAGATAAGCTTATTTCTTCTGTTATTACAATAAAAACGGCTTTTAAAAACACAATGCATGTCACAAAGCATTACTCTAAGATATTAAGGTCAAGTGAACAATTTAAAGGCCACACAAAATTTTAATATTCATCCATCTGGCTTCAAGCTTCACACTAACCCTTCACACAGACTCTCAAGACTGTGATTATTATGCTGTTGAGGTTAAGCTCCTCAACACAGACGGTGTCAATAACTTTTTCCACCAGAAGAGCACTCTGACCAGCAACTGTTCTTAACCCATTAAAACTAAAGATTTAAAGCGATCCAATAAAAAAAATCTTTATTCCCCCTTATTGTTATTGAAATAAAAAAAGAGAAAATAAATAATAAAAGGACAGAAAAGCACATAGGAAGTTTTGCCATTCATTGTAAAATGATAAGTCAATACTCACATTCTTATTATCTTTTAAAACAAATTTTGTTGTAATGTGATTTCCTCATCAAGGTGGAAAGGCAGAAACATGCTTGAGTCTGAACTCCAAACATGAACTCCAAAATACATTCATTCCATTTTTAAATAACTCATGGTAAAATACTGGACATATTTGTTACATTTGTTTAAAAATCTACCCATATTTTTTTGATTCATTTGTTTCTGTGTCAACAATTCTGCTGATGCTAGGATGAAAATAAAACTATATTAACCTATTCCCACAATTTAACTCTTATAAATCTTAATCACTGGAATTGGAAGAGCTGTGGGGTTAGCACTTGATACTAGATTTTCTCCTTTTGCTATTATTCCCTCTTCTATCATATCACTTGGCATTGTGTTACTTTTACTGTGAATTACCTATTGAGGGAATGTATACGGTTCTATCTTGTCATTTACATTCTCTGACTCAAAATGCGATGGGGATTATGATCTGAGATTGATGAAATCACAGTATTCTTCCTTCTTTCTGCTTTCTATACTTCATCCACACACAAATAGAGACAAACCCAGACAAATTCTGACTTCCATTTTCAGTGATGAAGCTCTCATGATGCGCTTCAACGCAGGGTTTTGTCTGTACAAGTGTGCACATGCTTATCCGTGCTTTACAATACAGCTGCTGTGAAATGGTTGTACTTTTCTGTCTTTTACTTCCCCTTTCTGTTGCTGGACCACTCTTGCTGCTCCCTCCCCCTCTCACTACTTCAGCCAAGACGAAAGTAGTGAATAGACCCCTTGCAACCACGTGACTCCGTTACCCAGAACCCCTTGCGTGGCGGCCATATTGGTTGGCACGCCATTTGACGAAATGACGAGTTCTCCAGGTATTTTTCTTCTTTAGATAACGTATCACAAGATCGTTTTAAGAGTAAGTTGATGGTTGATGGTATCAGATTGCCAGATCTACACAGCAAAAGCCTGAAGGGACGGAGCGAGTCTGTGAAATGCTGCCAAGGGTTTCTACCGCGACACAGCTGCTTTATAAACACGCAGGCCAGTACGGACAAGAGAGCACGAAAGCCCCTGAAACCACTGGACGGCTGCAATTATTTTATATCAGGAAAAAGGCTCCAGCAAACGCCCGCGACGCCTTGAGGGATTAAGAGGGTCAGAAAATGGATGGATGTATGTTCAGACATGTTTGTGCAACAGCAGAAAGCAGAGAGGAAGACCCGCCCGGTAGGTTAAAAAAACATCACTCACTACGGATTATTTTGGTGTTTTTGTCTTTTTAAAATGGGTGGGGGTGTCGGCGACATTGCAGCGTAAACACAGACGTACTAGCGCCCGTGAACGGGCGGAGGGGAGGTGGCGATCGTTACACGGGCCGGAGAGCCGCCGCTGTCTGGAGCAGCAGGAAGGGGGTGCTGCTCCAGACAGCGGCGGCTCTCCGGCGGCGGAGGCAGCAGACAGCGGCGGCTCTCCGCTACACGGGCCGGAGAGCCGCCGCGGCTGCTGCCTCCGCCGCCGGAGACAGCGGCGGCTGTCTGAAGCTACACGGACCGGAGAGCCGCCCGTGTAGCTTCAGACAGCCGCCGGAGACAGCGGCGGCTGTCTGAAGCTACACGGGCGGCTCTCCGGTCCGTGTAGCTTCAGACAGCGGCGGCTCTCCGGTCCGTGTAGCTTCAGACAGCGGCGGCTCTCCGGCCCGTGTAGCGATCGCTTCACGGGCCGGAGAGCCGCCGCTGTCTGAAGCAGCAACAGCTACACGGGCCGGAGAAGCCGCTGTTGCTGCTTCAGACAGCGGCGGAGGGGAGGTAGCTATCGCTACACGGGCCGCTTCTCCAGCCCGTGTAGCGATAGCTACCTCCCCTCCGCCGCTATTTAAGTAGAACAATGACTAGAGCAGAATTAAGTTGTATTTACCGGAGATGAAGTGTAGACTGCAAATTCTCTCGTAGTATGTTGGCTCCCCCAGTCCATTGGGAGGGTCTGCCTGCGCCCCCTTTCATTGAAAATATCCAATTCTTTCTTCTTTCCTCATCCTTCGGTAAACGACAGAAACGTACATCCAACGATTTGGAATGCCTCTCTGTGCAACCGGGAGCACAACAAGTCGTAGGCATTGCTTAGATTCCAAAAATAAACTAACTAAAAGTACGCTCTAAATCACCCGTTTTGTCATGTAGTAGACGGGCTGTCAGGCTAGCCTGCCCACCAAGATGGAGGCGCGCACCCCCGATCACGTGACCGTGACGTCAGATGCAAGGGGTCTATTGTGAGTTTGAAAGTGGCCATTGATTTTTCTCTTCTGTCCTTTTTTTCTGGTTTAGTATGTATTTGAAGGTCCAGTCTAAGGAATGTAGTGACAGTAAGTGCGGTTTGCAGCATGCTGATAATTTTGTGAGCTTCTTCCACAAACAGCAGCAATACAGGTAAAAGTTGTATTTAGTTACCGGTAGTCTTTTCAGCAGTAAACAGAGTGGGGAGAAAGAGCCACATTTCAAGGTAAAAATTGCTTGCTTTGGAATCCTGAAAAAATTATGCTTAATACACAATTTTACAGTGATGATAGGTGGCACAATCTGACAGGTCAGGTTGATGTGTGCATTAGGCTAGTTGTTGAAAGCTATTTTTCCAGTGATTTTGCTCCTTTTGATATAACACCAAGAATAACAGAATATGTAAAGAAGGCTGAAAAATATAAGAAAGTGTATGTCATGTAAAAATTAAAAAGATCTGGATCCCATTCTACTTGTGGAAACTTGATGAACCACCAGCAAACCTCCAGGCTAAAAGCAAAGTTCTCTGTTAGGAACTTTTGGAAAAATTACATCTCATATGTATAATGGAGCTTGATTATTAAAGGCTTCATATGTGAGAAAGGCGATTTAAAATTCTGTTCTGAATTTAACAGGAAGTCAGTGAAGGGAGGCTAATATAAGAGAAACATGATTTCTCATTTTTTTTTTTTTTTTACCAGAACTCTTGCTGAAGCTTTTGGATAAGCTGAAGGTTTTTAACTGCATTTTGTGGACTTACTGATAGTAAAGAATTATAATTGTCTAGCCTCAAGGTAACAGCTGCATGGATTAGTTTTTCAGCATCACTCCTGGACAGGGTATTACTGGTTTTTCCAATATTGCAGAGGTGAAAAAAAGCAAACCCTAGAAACCTGTTTAACAACTGATTTAGATGTCCTAGTACCTAGATAGGGTCCTACAGTTACCTCCGATGCTGCCACACTTGCTTGATGATGAAATAATCATGTTAAAAAGGATGCCTTTGTTTATCAAATGTACCATTATAACAAATGGGGGCAGAGGAGCAACTAACCATCCAATACACAGAGTAGGTGAGAGAGGGAGACTCAGACAGAGAGCGACAAACAGGAGGAACAGAAACATCAGCCATAGCAGTGCTGAAGCTAACGCTAAGCTACAGTAGCAACCCATTACCACGACAAGAAAGACAGTGTGAAACACAAAGGGTTACCAAATGTAAAGTGAGGCAACAGAAAATAGGTGTTTTTAACGTGCTTGTGTGTTGGAATAACTCAGAGATGAAACGGTAAAAAGAATTCGGATTTGAAACACCGATCCACTGAGTGCAACGGCGAACACAGGAAGTGATGCAACATGTCTCACCAAATCAGCAACCAAGCCAGAAATTCTCTGAAATTCATTTGGAGAAAATATTAACAATAAACTATCTGCTTTTTTGCTAAATTACCTGCTTCAGTCCTCTCCGCAGGCACAATTTTAAGGGGCTATTGTTTTGGACCATCCCCCTCACTGGATGACACAACATGTTGCAGCTGTTGTCAGGCCTTGTCAAAAAGCATAACACTCTAATAGGCTTAACACAGCGTCTGCTTTCTGTACTGCACAGATTGCTAATAAAGGTGTAATATGTTTGCTGGGGTTTTAGTACTACCGGCCAATGTGAGCTAATCTCCACTCTCTGTCCAAGCTGATGGATGCAATAGTAATTGTGCAATTGTCAAAGATTGCATTTTGAAATGAATGTGTGCGAGGAATATGTATTTGGTCAAGTAAATGTGGGCATTGTGAGAATAAGCATGAGCTCAGGGAAGCAATACTGTACGTGGGAGTGGCGGAAAAGTGAAGAAGAGCAAAAGAGATTTGTCACCACCGGAGAGGGTTCCAACATGCCATCATGGTTGTCCTGGTGGCCATCTGAGTTCTTCATGAAGTGCGAGATAGACTGAGTGCAATAACAAGAGCCAGACTGCACAGGGAGAGGAAGAGATGGAGGGCAATCAGCTATCAGCTTGGACAGCCCAGTCAGTCTGTCGCAAGGGTTTTAAATGCCAGTCAGTCCCTGAACAAATAACCTGACCCTTAGGTTTTTCTTTTCTTTATGTGGCAGGCATGAAAAGGGAATATATCAGATTGAAAACAAAAAACCTTACTTCTCCATTTTTTTTAAACTTTATTCACACTTACTCAATCCATTTGTAGCCTATACTTAGATCCTGAGGGTTTTCATGTTTCAGCGTTGTCAAAGGGAGCTTACTTGCTCCATTTTCAACTCCACTATTGTCCTCTTCTTCTTGTCACTTTTTTTTTTTTACAAGTATCTTACCAAAGGATTTGACGAGTGTTTTTTCATTGTTTCCTTAACACAGTGAATTGCATGTCAGACAAACCTTCCTGGTCATTTAAAGAGAGACAGAAAAGGCATGGATGGTGATGTGTTACACCTCAGAGGAGCACTCGATTGTCTCAGGCTTCATTGATGGGGAACAAATAGCTGCAGCGTCTTCACAATCTTATGTGTACTGATGGTAGCAGATGAGAACGGGTTGCTACTGCTCACATTATGTAGACGGGATGGAGTTTTGACAAGCATCTTTGAGTGAAATGAAGCAAGTTTCATTTATGAAGTTTTTGCAATTGCTTTGCGTTTACAATGATGTGAACATTTCCCCATTCATTAATGTCTGCTTCAGATACGCAGACATTTTTTTTTTCTTTGTTTTTTTGCTACTCTTGCAGTGGCAATGGGTATTGACTGCCACGGCAGAGTTTAGAGGATTACTGGGGTTTTGTACATGGAGAAATAGATAATCTTCTTTAGATCTGACCTATTGGCTGCTGTTTGCTGATTCTGTAAGGCTTTATAATACCAAGCATATGTTTCAGTGATTTTTGGATTCTGTCTTGTTTTCCCCCTCCCGGCTTGGGTAGCGGTATGATATATATGATCCGAATTTTAAGGAGGTGCAGAGTAAGCTTTGAAAACATCCTGCAGCATTTGAAATGCCAGGTTCTGACAAGCAAAGGTGTCCATTACATCAGATCAAAACATAGACTGACTAGCAAAAGTTTTCATACCTCCAACTTTTTCAATTTATGTCATGTCACAGCTACACATTTTAGAGTATTTCATTGCTGTCCATTGTGGTGATCCAACAAGTAGTAATGTTTAGTTATCCAAAGGTTGAATAGGATACATTTTTTAATGTTTTATTAAAATAAATATATAAAATCTTAAAAGGGAAGCATGCATTTGTATTCATACCCTTAATATGTAGTAGAACCACCTTTCTGCTGCAATTAAAAATTAAACTCTTTCAGGGTGTGTCTCTACCAGTTTTGTAAATCTAGAAATTCAAAAAGTTCTAACGGGAATTCATAGATTTTGCGCTGAATAAAAGGTTTTTCACAGCATTATGCTGCCACCAGTATGTTTCACTATGATGATGGCATGGTCATGGCGTGCAGTGTTAGTTTTCTAACCTGCAAAGTTTTGAAATGTCTGCCTAACTAACCAGAGGAGCAAATATTATGCATGCACAAAATGCAAAATGGATTGTGGCTGGTTTAAGAAAAGTCCAGAAAAGTCCAAAATAAACAAACAAAAACGTAAATCATGACATACATACAATTTAGAAATTGCTCCTTTCTCTGGTAGTTAATTATTAACTATTCTAATTTAATTAGCTTTTATATTTATTTTCTTTTTGCTTGAGTCTTTAATTGCTGTTGTTTTTAACCGGTAAAAGAAACTGGGTTTGCTTTAGCTCTTACGATGTCTTTGTATGAAATGATGCAATCTTTTTTTAGCTAAAATTGGTTCATGATGCCAAACATTTGTAAATCTTTACAAATCTTTTCTTTCATAGTGCTTTGGGGCATTTATCTTATGCATCAGGCCAAACATCTCATGAAGAAGTTATACCTCAGTCACACTATTACATACAACTAGTAATATTAACTACTATTACATATTTGTTCCAATTTAATAATGTATAAAAACATGCTGCACTAAATAAATCAGCCTTCCGCAGCTCCTTTCTATGTCTTTGATCTTAAAACATACATTTTTAAGCCAAGCAGCCATGGATTATTTTGAGACGTTAAAAAAGCGGCCATGGGTGGCTTAACTTAAAAATGCCAAATATACTGCAGATGTACACCACTACTGCAAGTAAAAAAAAATGTCCATGACAATGATAAAGTTACTTAATCACACCACATTATGCAGATGCTCAATCTACAATGATGAAATGCATGCATCTCGGCTTGCCCAATGCTTGAAGTGACCCAAATGACAGTACAGTCGGATGTAATTATTCCACGTAATACATTATTTATTGACTTGAGGGCACCCCCAGGTTTTTTTAATGTAACATTAAACTTTCATCCCCAGAATGTCAAGCAATCAATGGATATTGAAAAGAGAACATCACAACAAGAGTAACTTACATCATAGGTGCATCACAAATACCTTTAATTTCTTCATGTTCACACCCATGTAAAATGTGTTTGCAGATACCACAGTTTGAAGTTAATCTAGAGGGTCACTTTAGAAGGGTGAAAGTAAATAATTAATCAGTTTAGAATGGCGTTAAAGAATTTCTCTTTCATAATTCTATGAAGGAAAAGGGGCTATTAGCTCAGGAAAACTACAATCAGTAAATACTCCTCACTGCTGCATGTAACTTCATGCTTTAGACTAAAACTAAATAAACAAGGAAATACAAAAGAAATGAAAACACTCTTTTGACATCTTTAGTCTTCAATCTCTAGTAAATTGCTCCAAAATTAAAAAATAATTTTTTTTGTTCCTGAAAATACTGCATGCCCTGCCACTTGCCGAAATTCAGTCGTAAATTCCTAACCAATTAGACTTTACATTTTTTTTAAGGTAAACATGTATGTTGCTATGTTTCTATATTTATTATTCTATAAAAAGTATTTCTATGAACTGGTGACTGGGGTGAACGATATGGACTTTAAATTTTCTCACAATATACTCTGGATTTGTTGTGATAACAATAAAAGGGATGGTAACAGATTATTTATAGCTTCTTGTGGTCTTTTTCAGATAACTGTGTAGCTGTGACTGCATATCAATTAAAAAATAAAAAAAATATGTTTTTTTATTGAAACAAAATTATAAATATGTTTCATCAGGACACTGTTTACATAAGTAAACATGATTTTTATTATCTAACTGCACACAGCATCTGCATACAATTAGATTTTTTTCCCCTGCAAGGACAAGTAGTTATAGACATTTCTGCAGTTCTATTTATGGCTTAAATTACTAGCATATTTCACCATTCAGACTTTTAGCTTAAATTTGAGAAGCTTTGCCATATTTTTCAGAAATTAGAATGATTATCTCTTTTTTTGCAGTAAATGAGGTGACACCAACAGTTACCAGTTTGAAAGTACATACTGTGCTATTATTCCTGCAGATTCTGTTCTTTGTGATCATCTGTGCTGTTGTCATGAATAAACACAGTATGTGGGCAGAGCATTCTGCCTCTGACAACATTGCAGCAGGCTTTCCCAACCTGGTCTCTCTCTTTCTCTTTGTTGCCTCGGCCTCTCTGCATTTCTCTCACATGTATGCATAATGCTGGGCCTCAGGTTGCTGATTTGGGGGCAGTAATTGGCCATTAGGTGAGGGACAGGTGCAGCTGCCTCTTTTTGCAGCGTTAACAAGGCATTTCATCATGGTTAGCTGCTGCCGGTGCTCTGATCAGCCGTTGTTTTTATCACAATATCACATACACGAAAATGCACATGCCCACATACAGCACTCATATTTACTTCACTCAGGTGGTCTCCGGTGAGGATTCCTGCATGCAGTGTTGTTGGACTAGAGGATTTGATTTCAGAAAAGCACATTGTGTTTTACCAGCTACATCTAATTGTGGTTAACCTTGTTGACAGGGTCAGTTGACTTGACTGAAGGTAATATGTTTTTGTTAAATATAATCTTGTTTTTAGCTTTTGAGCATCGGGTAGAGTTAATAATCTAGGTTTTTCAAATCCTCAATAGACCTGACCCGAGTGCTCATGTGCGCGCATTTCTTCCGGTGAGTGGCGGAAATACGTCGGAAAGCTTAACTGTTGGGGCTCCAGATACAACCATTGTGTTCAAAAACATAAAAAAGCTCAAAATTATTAGATATTCAGAAATATCTCAACCTTAATTAAAACATCTCGCAAGTTCAGGGCGCTCGGGAGACAAACAAACTCATGTAATACTGCTTTGTTTACCATTTTTGTTGTTCAACAAAGACGGAAGTTCTTCTTCTGCATTTTTTTGGGAGGGGGGGATTTATATATATGTATATGGCATATAAACAAACATTGTAATCGGATTAATTGACTGTGTGCCCATATAAACGGTGCAATCCGATTATTTTTTGGTTTTTAATCCAAATAAATTTCAATCTCATCGTGAAATTTTGTGCATGTAAACATAGCTATTGTTATATTCTACAGTAATAATTGGGAAATGTTTATAATTTTTGTAAACAATTTAAATATTGTGTATTTATTTAAATTAAGTCTGTTTTCTGTTTTATTTTTCAACTTGTGTTTAATCTTGGTGCAATATGACTGTATGATTTGATTGACTTTGTAAAGTGCCTGAGGATGAGGTGTGTTATGAATTGCTGTTATATAAGTTAAATTGAATTAAGTCAAGGTGGCGGAAAGCAATACAGATTTTTACACTACCTTGCAAAAGTATTGACACCACTTGAAGTTATTCCCATTGTGTCACCTTACAATCACAATGTTCACCAAAAAGTGCATAATTGTGAAGCGTAATGAAATGGGGTTTAGAGTTTTCACAATAACCCTAACCTTAACCCAAAAAATAATGACTTAACCCACTATACCACGACGGGAAATCATTAACAAGAAACAGAGTTCCGAATATTTCTTTGCTGAATACGACTGTAAAGCTAGGTGCCTAGTGTGTCGAGCGCATACAGTGGTGTTTACCGATTACAATTTGAAACCATCATAATGAGAGTAAAACACGAAGAGAACACAAGAATTTGGCTGATGAAGACCGGGCGCGAGCATCATAGGATTTCCTCACTAAACAGCAAAAGCAACAAGGATTTTTGTTTTGTTTACAAAGCTTCACTCCTCAAGGGATGCAGCAGTCAGGACCAGCTTTGTAATATCCCACACAATTGCAAGATATAGAAATTGTAAATATGAATATAACACAGAACAGAAATTAATAACAAAGATTCATATATAAATAATATTAATAAAAAAAAACATTTATCAGCAGATTTGGTGCAAAAGATTGCCATGGTGTTGATGTAAATAAAATAGTCAATTTCATTAGGGCGAGAGCATTGAATCAAGGATAGTTTGTTTCACTGTTGGAGGAGCATGACAGTGAACATTGACACTGGCTATCAGACCGCAATGAAATGACTCAGCCTGGGAAAAAGGTGAGTATTGGACCTGAGAGCAGAGATTCAGGAGTTTTGTAAAAAGAAAGACAATGACATCCCAGAGCTCTAAGATGCACACTGGATGCCACATATGGCCTTCGCTGTTGATGTGACTGCACGGATAAATTAAATACAAAGCTGCATGGCAAGTGCCTCTTTACGTGTGAAATGTACAGCTTTCATAAAGGTTGTTTTTTTTCAAGTCAATTAGAGGGCAACATTATCACTCACATGCCAACACTGCAGGATGTCACACTATCAGTTAATCGCCTCTTGGAGTATTTATCCATGTTAGGGCCACTGCACAATGAGTTTTCAAAAAAAGATTTGATGACTTCAAAACAGTTGAGAGTGAAATGCAAACAGTTTTTTTTCTCTCTCTTTTCTTCTTCTGTGAATAATGCACCCAGGGATGTCCAGCTTCAACTCACTGATCTGCAGCTTGATGATTTACTGTCAGAGATGTTAAGTCAATATCACTGTCAGAGCTGTATTCCTCATTAAAGAGACATTTTTTTTCCCCACACTTGATGAGAGGTTATTACTTCTCTTTGTTTGTTCACACATGTAGGTAGATGTGTTCTCAGTGAAGAAGTTTAACAAATCCAGATATAGCGCTGCTCACAGTCATGATCGACACCTGAACTGACTTGAGTGCACTTGTTCAAGCCCAAGACAGGCTAGGTCTCACTCACTGAACTCTAACAGAGCTGAGGCAAACCAAAGAAAATAATACTGGGTGAAGTTATTGCGTTTTTGTGCTTAAAGTTAATGGGATGTTCATTGTAAAAACTAGTTAATAAAGTTATGATATAATTTTTTAAATGCTGCAAAAAAATTGCACATTTTCTAAACATGCAATAATTATGCGCTCCACACTTCCTTGATGTACTGTTTGATTGGCAGTTTGACATATTTCCCAAAATGTTGGTTATCAATTTAAGATGTTGATGCTGCTAATTTATGATGAATAAACACAGCAAAAGCGGAGATTTCTAAATGTTTTTTGTGTTGTTCATTAAATGCTGTTTACATACTTACACCTCCATGTGGTTGCTTTGAAAAAAATAATTAAATTCAATTAAATTTTATTTACATAGCGCCAATTCATGAAGCATGTCATCTCAAGGCAATTGCTCACCCCTGTGTTAGAATGCGAACCTTGGCCCCAGTCTCTGGTCTTTTTGCCCTGTACTTAGCTTCATCCATCTTCCCATCAATCATAGTGAGCTTACTTGTCCCTGCAGAAGGAAGATATCCTCACAGCCATGTTTCACTTTGTGGATTGGCGTGTTCACAGTAGTTTGCGCTGTAAGTTTTCTACCACATACAGACTTTTGGATGCAGACAGAAAGGTACAACATCTTCATTCAAACATTCTGTGTCACACAAAAGAGGAGTTATTGCTTCCTTTCTCCAATGGCTCTATTTCTACCGTTCTTCCATGAAGGCCCTTTTTATGGAGTTTGTAACTTATGGTTGGATCTCTGTCTCTCCTCCAGAGTTACCCTGGTCTTCTTCACTGATCAATGCTCTCCTTCCCCAGCCTAACTCTTCTCTAAGTGACCGTTTTTTGTTTGGTTTGCAGCTTGCAGCTGTAATCGTTCTATCACTCATAATGTTATTTGATAACCTAGCTGCTTCAAACTTCTCTACTTTATCCTGTCTGTTTTGTTGGTCTTCATGGTACTGTATGTTCTCTAAGGTTCTCCAACGAATAGCCGAGGCCTTCCCAGAACTGCTGTATTTACTAAGATTAAAAGACACACACAAGTGGACTCCAATCTACTAATTAGGTGATTTTTGAGAGCAGTTGGTTGTGCTTAATTGTATTGAGGGGTAAAAGACTAAAGGAGGCTGAATACAAATGCACGGCACCCTTTTTCATAATTTTCAAAACATTTCGTAAACCATGTCGCCTTTTCCAAAGTCTGCACCTCTCTGCTTTGGATCTATCACATAGAATTCCAATGAAAAACAATGTGGCTGTAACATCACAAAATATTAAAAACTTTGCAACCTGTGAGTACTTTTGCAAGGCATCGAATATGCATTAATGACAGATTTTTAATGTGCTTTCACTCGGTACTTTTGTAGTTATTTCAGAAGAAAAATGACCTCACAAATGGAAGCAATCATGCATGCAGACTGCTAAGCATATGCTTTTTATGAGATGTGAGATTAAAAACATTTAATACAAGCAATTTATCATATACAACAGGGAAACTTTTTTTTTTTTTTTTTTTGTAACTGCATTCCAAAGAGTTCTTTTTCAATTTCTTCCAACTTAATGTAATTTATCATTAGCAGAATAACAAAAGACTGTGGTTATCTTATAATGATCTATTGGTATTTATCTCAGTAGCTTTTTGTAAAGGTCGCTGCAAATAAATTGTAGCTAAAAGAAAGGTTTGAGGAGTATCTGGGATAAAAAGGCTCCTCAGTTGTTACAGGACTAAAGTGCTCTAGGTTTTCTAACTGATCCACTCAAGTGTCAGACTGGGCACAAGATCTTTTAAGAAAAGAAAGATATATAAAAAAAACACACACACATGTTTCTCTCTGACAAAGAATTCTTGGTCACTTGAAGTTCATTTCTTAGTTTATGGATCAGCATTACAGTGTTATACGCCTCCCTTGAGTTTCCATTTTCAGGTTCATCTGCCATCACTCCCCTCGGCATAACCACATAGCCTTTCCGTTGCCATCTCGCAAGCCAGTCAAATAGATTACTATGGGCGTTAACCCCATCGATTTGCTCCAAATGGCCTCCAAATGCCAGGAATTACATTTCAGACTGGGGGAGGGATTGAAATAAAGTGCTGTTGGGTTTCTTGTTGATTTGCTTCAGTGTTAAGTGGTGTTTGGTTGTGCAGCAGCATCTTTCTGTTATGCTCTTTGTTCATGCCTGTTCTTAGGGCAGTGATCCATGTTTTTTTACATTTTACAAATCACACAGATTCATAAGTGTCAGCAGTAAATATCTTTTTGTGTGTTGATAGTAGAGAGGAAGTTGTTAATTGAAGTTCATGGTCGTACCGGTCCTACATGTGTCTTTCTCTTCTGCTTTTCTCTGCACGTTTCCCTCTCCTTCTCCAGCGCTTAGTTTGAGTATCTTCCCTTCTGTTTATACGCTTTTTCACGTCAAGCTTCTTTTGCTTCCTGTAGTCTGTTAAATCCTGTCCCTTCAAACTATTACAGCATCTCTATAGCTGAATTAACTATCGATCAGAGTTGGAGTGGTTATGCTACCTAATGAGGGGCTAAATATAGCAGTCGCTGCAACGGGCCTGCTGCGGCATCCTGGCTCATCCGCTGCTCAAAGTGTGAATAGTCACACCGTTGGCATGACAACACAGCGGTCAAGGCTTTATGAGCAGTCACAACAGATTGTGTGCTTGTGTGCAACTTTGGCGCCCAAACGTAGAGGGGGATGAATGAAAGAAATGGGAGCAAAACAAATACAATTCGCTGTAAAGTGAGCATTGAAGAAATCCGACGCTTGTTTGGATATGTTGCACCTTCTTACCCGGACATTCTTATGTCTTTCTGCGCTGCATTTCATGTGATTATTAACTTAATTGTCGAGTCAGTCACTGGATAAACACACAATAACACAAAAACTCCCACCTACGTCCCATTGTTACCCTGTAAGTAAATTGGCTTAGACCTACATCGCCGAGCCTTATTGTGTTCATTTTGACAAGTTTAGCTGCCCACACTTGTTCTTTGTTGCATGGTAACCAATTGAGTCACAATCTTTCAATACCAACCCACCTTTTTCTAGCCAGCTGGAGAAAAATGAAGAATAAGCATCTGCTAATGGGATATCTTCTTTAATAGCCTACTGTTTCATTCAGCTGCGTGGCCACGATAAGGACTACCCACTGTGTCTAATCACATCTTCTCTCTCTCATTTCACCTGAGGCACATCTGCAATCAAGGCTACTTTCGACCAGCACTACAGCATCCTTTGCTCGGTCGGAATTCAGAAGGAAAAAGCGTGCATTTACATCCACCTTTATTGAACAGTGCAGTCACTAAAAGTTTGAAATTAACAACTTGACCATTAATCTGAAAGTGAAGAGGTGATCGTAATACTAAGAGAACTCAGATGTTCTGATATCATCATTCTCCAACTAAAGATATGACCTTATTTTTGCACAGCAGTCATGAAACCTTCTACTAAACTAAAGATGTTGTGGAAGCCCATACATCCAATTTAATTATCTTAAAATACCATGATAGATTTTTTTTATACTCCTTAAAGATTGACACATTCTGTCAACTACAAACCTTAATGTATTTTCTTAGGACTGTATGCGATAGACCTACACAGAGTTTTTTTTTTTTTTTTTTTAGAAATGAAAATGAAAATCTAAAAAGTGGTGTATGTTTTTATATTTGTTTAATCAAACCTCTGAATACAATCATGTGCAGCCAGACAGTCCATCTGTGTGTAATTTAATCTTAGTATCTTACCATATATACAACTGCTTCTGAGTTGTTGTTTTTGTTGTTGTCGTTGTTTTTGTTTTTTTACAGATGAGTAAATAAGCAATATCATGAAAACCAAGGAGCACACCAGAAAGGTGAAAGATAAATTTGAGGAGAATTTAAAAAAAGGGTTAAATTATAAGTTAACATCCCCGGTTTTGAGCAACTTACAAAGCACCTATCATCTGAAAATTGAAAGAGAATTGAAAAAAGAATTGCCAGCACCACAGTAAACAAAAACATGGCCATCCACCTAAGAGGAGAGAATTAAGCAGGGAATACAACCATGGTAACTCTGGAGGAGCTGCGAAAATCCAGTATTTAAATGGGATTATCTGTTGAAAGGATAACTATTAGTTGTAAACAGCACAGCTAAAAGGAGTTGTGATTTAACCGTGTTCATTACGGTATTCTAATTACAAATGCATGCCATACTTTTAAATATTAATATCTGTAAAAGAAAATAGATGATAATGTTATTTTCTTTTCACCTCAAAATGATAAACAACTTTGTGTCAGTCTGTGGTGTAAAAATTCAATACAATATCTTGAATATTTTTGTTGAAGCATGGCAAAATGTGGATAACTTTAAAGGATTAGGAACACTTAGAATTGAACATGTGAACTAGCACACAGTTCAAAGTGATTGATTTATATCTATAGTTTCATAACAGAATATTTCTGAACTCACAGGCTGGATCTGATTCTTGGTTTTCTAAAGAGATGTTGTCCTCCAGGAAACAATAGTGACTCTTGGATCATAGGTGTTTAACACCCTGATGTAAAATAAGCATATTCATTACATCATCGAATAGTACTTGAATTGCCTCCAGCTTTTTTTTTTTCTCCCGCCTCTGCTTTCTGGTCACATTTTTTTACAAAGCTGCTTTCATTCACACTCTTGATTACTTTTTGAAACTCTTTGAACATTTTAGAAAGCATGACAAAGTATAAATATACAAAAAAATCTCATTAAAATGATCTTGCTTTTACTTGTGTCACAAAATGGATTTCATGACAATTGATTGTCGGTCTTCCAAACCTACCACAAGGAGTAGTGATGTTTTTTGTGCGTTTATGGCTGTCAAGGTAGATAAAAACAAACAAAACAAAATGGTCATACGTCATAAAATTCCTACATGGCCTGACACTCATTTATGAATACCTCCTGAATTAGGTGGCCAACTGAAAAAAGTGAGCAGGGAAGCATTTCTTGCTGATTGGCAGATGGTGGTAAAACTGTGGATGTTTCATAATCACAGCAATAACAGTCACAAACAATTATGTTGCAATCAGTAGTAACTACTCAATCTTTTTACATTTCTCAGATTTTTTTCTTGTTCTTCTTCCCCCCCTCACACACACTCCTTCCTCTGGTTGTCATAGTAACGCGAAATGGCTGCATTCTGTAGCACTGACACAGAGCGGGGGATTGAATTTAGAGCCTGTGAGCTAGATTGTTTTACATGGTGTTATAGCGCGCACACGCACACACACACACACACACACACACACACACACACACACACACACACACACACACGCGCGCGCGCAGACCCGCTTAAAGCTGGCCTTGGTAAATGCAACAACATAAATGTTATTTAAATGCCACTTATTTAAACACAGCTCACTGAGTTGAGTCGTGTTTAGTTTATTACATGATTCAAAAAAAAATATTGACATAAGGAGTCTTTTTGGATTTGAGGAAATTAATGGATCACAATATGCTTATGTGACAACCCCTTAGGCGAGGTGGTAGCAATAGTGAACGTTATTCCATGTGTGTGAAATCTTTTTTTTTTTTTTTTTATGTAGCAAATAGTAACTGGATTTTTGAGCATGTAGTCCACTGAAACTAGGGTGATTGAAATAAAATTACATTTGCTTTACTGCTTTTTTTCCACCTTTGATATAGGCCTACTGTTTTAAGGCACAGATATCCAGATTAATATTTTTACCCATGGGCATGAAAAACCCTCAGAACATGTTAAGACCTGGCATCTGATTACGCTTTATTATATCATATTAGATTAGATTAAATAAAGCTAACTGTTTGACGTGTAGACAGTTATCTGAATATAAATCTGCTCACATAGGAAGAACCTACTTGCTAACCTGATACGTCTTTTTTTTTTTAGTATTAGTAGCCTTGATGTGACATTAAGCTGACAGGAAATGGGGTAGAGAAAGAGGGGGAAAACATGCCGCAAAGGCCCAGGGGCAGGGACTCAATCCTGTGACAGCTGAGGCCTCTGAACAATGGGTCACGTGGTCTACCCCTACACCACCGCCGCTCCCACTCACCTGATATGTTGATATGTCTTTATGCAACTAGCGGAGTTATCTAGATGTCTCCCAGAAAAAAAGGAAACAATTAAAAGACGTAAAAAAAAGCAGCCACAGTGGTAAGCTAATTTAAAAGGTGAACGACTAGATCTAGGAATATCCATTTTATATATATATATATATGTGTGTGTGTGTGTATGTATGTATGTATGTATATATATATATATATATATATATATCTATATATATATATATATATATATATATATGTTAGCAAGTAGGTTTTTCCTATGTGAGCAGATTTATATTCATATAACTGTCTACACGTCATACAGTTAGCTTAATTTAATCTAATCTAATATGATATAATAAAGCGTAATCAGATGCCAGGTCTTAACATGTCCTGAGGGTTTTTCATGCCCATGGATAAAAATATTCATCTGGATATCTGTGCTTTAAAACAGTAGGCCTATATCAAAGGTGGAAAAAAAGCAGTAAAGCAAATGTAAGTTTATTATTATATATATATATATATATATATATATATATATATATATATATATATATATATATATATATATATATACAGTATATAAAGATGAAGTTTATGGGATTCATTCATGTTCTGATTCATTGGCAATAAAAAAATGCTAGCCTACCAGTATTGTGGTTTATGTAGTGTAGTGTTAGTTTTGATAGTTCTATTTTATGCTCATTGTACCTTGTGTCTCTAAATCTCTCTAAAATGAGTTCCATGTGTTGAAGTTGATTAAATAGAAAATAGCTAATATCTTGCAAACCAGCAGCAGGATTATTAATATAATGGAGTTTTAAGGATTAAAATTGCCAGTTTCTTTGTTGTAAAATTGCTTATTTACTTCCCTCATAGTGACTGTCAACTAGAAAACCCATCAAAGTCTTGCAAAGACGATCACATTTTTTTTAATTTGGTGTAAATATTGTGTTTTGCAGATCTTGCAGCACAACTGACATTTTTCTTTTTTGTTGGTGCACATCCAATACAGCTTGATGCTTTAACAGCTATGCAGATTAAAATGCGTGTTTCCATCCATCAGTGCAGTGTAAATATCTGAATATTTTGTCCTAGTTACTGCTATTCCCTCAGTTCTCTGTTTACTGAAGCAAGATGAAAGACACCTTGAGGAGAAAAGAAAGTGTCTCCTTTAAGCTGCAGCTTTGCTCCATCTTCATCATCATCCTCATCAGCAAATAGACTTGCATTGATTATTACAAATATGACAAAAGTGTTTAACACATCCATTTAATATCGGTGTCAATTTACTAATCTGTATTTTAAGGGTTAAGCGTCATCATTCCAAAATTTCTAAAATCCAAATTCACTGTGAAACTTTTCTTTGTTTTGCTTCTTTCTTTTGGTATCCTCAGTCTGCTTTGCTCCAACATTTAATTTTTTTTTACACCAATAAAACTCGGTAGTCATGAACTTCTAAGTCATAAATCTGTCAGGTCGGTTTTGTTTTGTTTGTAGCACCTTCCAAAACAACCCAACGATTTCACAAGGTTAGAGCTCTGTTGTCTGATGAAACAGAAACGCTACCGTCAAACATAACTAGGATTTCTATTTGCAAATAAAGCTTTGTAGGTATAATCTGTTCCTTTTCCAGTTTCCCTGACTGACTGACATACATACTTCAGCCTCCTGTGATGCAAAGTTATGTCCTCTTGCACATACATCACGCTTCCATGCCAGCAGTTCGATGTGATTTGGGTATTTTGTCCTGATGCTTGTGGCGACGCTTGACGCTTATAGTCGAAGCTGGTTTGTTTTTTTTATGGTTGTTTGAATACTGCTTTTACCATAGAGTCAAATCAAAATGTTGACTGTATCTGTCTGTCTCTGCAGTGTGACAATGCCAAAGGGCTGAGGGCCTTTTTTGATGCCATATGCTACGGTCCCAAACACCTGATGATCTTCGGAGGTGTGTGCCCTTCTGTGACCTCCATCATTGCAGAGTCTTTGGAAGGTTGGAATCTGGTTCAGGTAAGACTTTTTATATTCA
This sequence comes from Fundulus heteroclitus, assembly GCF_011125445.2. Classification (NCBI taxonomy): domain Eukaryota; kingdom Metazoa; phylum Chordata; class Actinopteri; order Cyprinodontiformes; family Fundulidae; genus Fundulus; species Fundulus heteroclitus. Next base: position 11,902,199 of record NC_046373.1, on the reverse strand, counting down.
TCATCACGGACCTTGTGTGAGTGTTTGGGTGCGAGTGTTAGCACCACACTCCATGGCCTATGCATCCCGTTATTTAACACTTCATTTGATAATACACTCTTTGAGTCTACCTATTACACCTAGAGTCCTATTGTTTTTTACGGTTTACACATCAAAGTTCAGCATCCTTCTACATTGCTGCATTAGAAACTCACAGGACAAGAAACCTTTGTCCATTTGTTTGTAGCTGCCATTGACATGCAATGTTTTTGGAAGAAAAAAGAAAAGATGTAAATGATTGGTCAAGATATATGACTATTCTAAGAAATTATGACATACACTCGCCACTTTTGAACTGGGCTTTACTTATTGCGTTCAGAATGTCCTTCATTCTTTCTGGCAAAGATTTAACAAGGTGTTGAAAGTTCTTAAATGATTTTGGTCCATATTGACACGAGAGCACCACACATTTGCTGCAGATATGTCGGCTGCCCATCTATGATACAAATCTCCCATTCAGACAGATCCCAGAAATGCTCTACTGGATTAAAATATCATAAGGTGTCATAATTGTCATCTTTGACTTACCCATTTGAGATGATTTGAGCTTTGTGACATGGTGCATCATTCTGCTGGAAGATCAGAAGATCGGTACAATGCATGGATCCCGTTTTATTGTGCAAACTTCAGGTTTGCGGACTGCCACTGGAAACCGTTCAGTGAGCTAAAGCAATCTCTGCATTTAGCAGTAAATCCTAATGTTGGCTTGACATTTCAACATAATTCTTCCACACAGCTTCAAAATGCTGTTTTTCACACCGCTCATATTAGAAAGTGTTTTGCCACTTGCATGAACCAATGAAAGCATAAGAACTCAGATCTGTGGAGCCAATTATCTACATTCATATTTCACTATTCATTTAAACCAGCTTCTGATATTGACATTTGCTGCTATTAGTTCAGTGCAGCATCAGCACGGCACGCAAATTAAAAACCTTTAAATCTCACATTTTGCAAACTTTTGACCCCTTTGAGTTACAGCTCACAGTGTCTTTGAATCTGCTCTGTATGCATCAGAGAGGGGAACTCCATCCATCCACATAAAACATTTCAGTTGTCGTAAACCTTGCAAAGGTTATCAGGCGTAGATAAGGAGGGAGAAAGCTGGTGCTTGAAGGAGGGATCATAATTGAAGAGGCTGCATTTTGAACTGAATGTCACAGAACGTTTTACATGTCTTCTGCTTGCAGTTACCATGAATCTGCTGCTTTTCATAATGCTCTATGCTCCGTATCCTGTTCAGGTCTCTTAAGAGGGATAATATCAACGAGAAAAGGTGATACAAGCTGGGTATTTTTGGGTCAGGACTTTATTTCTTTCTCAGTGGTAACACCAGTCTACACAGAAGGTTCAAGTCGTGGCTAAGTTTGAGGTGTTCTTAAACTGCCTGGCTTGTGTGTTTGCTCTCTTCTCTGTTTTTATTAGTTTGTTTGGGAATGATACCTCTGAGAGGAGCAGTAGCACTCTTTTTCTTTGAAGAAGACACAGTTTGGAGCAATTTGTTCTCCAGAGCACTTTACCCAGTAAGGTCTTCTTAGCTATCAATACAAATACTGACACCAACAAATTGAGGTCAGTGTTTTCCCAAAATTCACATTGTGTGGCTGCCTCTGGACTTCACCAGGTAATTCAGGGAAGCTAGAGTTGCATGCTAATGGTTGGGAATGTGAAACAGATTTTACAGAACCTTGTAAAAGTATTATTACATTTTGTCAGATTACAACCACAATCTTATTTGTGTTTGATTGGGAATTTAATGTGACAGACCGATGCAAAGTATGGCATTATTGTACAGTGGGAGCATAAATCCCTATTCAGCATGAACACCAAGGATCATGGAATATATGAGGAAGATGTCCCCAATGACAAACTGTTAAATAAATGTCTTAGGAAGCAGAAACCCAGAGTATAAGAAGAGGACTAGTAGGAAGGATCATGAGGAGACAAGCCTGTACATGGTCTGTACCACCAGCAGACTGAGGAATTGGCAGATATAAAGAAGTCCTACTAATGGCTAGAGAGGGCTGGATCAAAGGATGGTACAGAAGTGTTAATCATGGCCACAGAGGAACAGGCTATCAGCACAAAAACAATAGAAGCCATGGTCTAAAACACCTGACAGGTCCCAAGATGCAGTCTGTGCAAAGATAGTCCAGTACATTATTCCTGGGTGCAAGATGCTGGCAGGTTTACATGAGCATATATGGGATTCCATCACCAAGTGGATGGAACAGTATACAGGAACATCCATGTTGAGATTGTGCTGAAAGTCCTGCAGACATCACCAAGAGTGGTTAAGAATGAAGAAGCTACTATTCTATTGGACTTTCAGATCTAGACTGATAAACAGGTCTAACCAATTAGAGTTGGGGTGATAGACATAGCAGAAAAGAGAGCAATAACAGACAAAGGGTTTTACATCAACAACCAGAACAACAAGGAACACTAGGAGCTCACAGTGGAAATTAAGACATTGTGGGGAATCAGGGCCTCAGTGGTTTCAATTGTCATTGGTGAAATTGGGGGAGTGACCCCCAAGCTGGGGTAGCTGCTGCTGCAGATCCCACAAACGACTAGTTTTTATTTTAATAAAAGCAAAGCAAATATGGCAAAACACACAATGGATAAATCAATTAAAAGTCAATCATCTTTAACTTCTTTGTATCTCATGAATTCAGTGCATTCAATAAATTCATGATGCATTCATTTGTAAAGCTGTGCATACTTTTTTGGAACAGGGATTTGCAGCTAATGTTTCTGGCATCAGATACTGTTAGAAGCAGTTTGCAATAGCTTTAAGCTTGAATAATGCTGTCATTTTAAGGAGAGAATAAAAAAAGTTTATTTAAGAAATAGAATAGCCTGTCTAAGCCACAAGGCAGAAGGTGAGACGAGTGCAAGTTTTGAAGCTTGCATCCCACTTCTCAGTGTCTCCCCAATTTTAGCTGCAATCATGTTTAGAAGTTGATAGTTCTGCCACCCTACTTACTCTGTCTTGGCATAACGTCTTGCAAAAACCTTGGTTAAGAGGAAGATGGCAAATTTTTTTATTTTATTTTTTTCATGGCAATTTTCTGAGCCATGCTTAATGAGCTCATCATTTCCACATCAAAACAGGGAACTGGCAGATGCTACAGGGTAGATAGACGAGAACCACATCTAAACAAACAAAAACAACAAAAATACTTAATCATTTAGTCATAAAAATAGTTTCAATCCATAGTGGTGCCTAACAGTCAACTTTAAAAGCTTAACTAAGATAAGCTCAGACTAATACAGTTGTTATACTAGAGAAAGTGCATTATTTTGAAGGCTATCATGGTTAAAAGAAAGTAGCTTAATTAGCAGGTAAAGGTATGTTTTTTAGATAACAATGTTCTTCACTAGAAGAAGAAAAGGGAAAGGAGTCACGAGGCAGAACAAAAAAATGTTCCCACATTTTTTATGACCCAATGCCTTAAAACATAAACCTGAACTTTTTGTAAGTTTCTTTCCATAACTGAATAGGTGCTGCATGTTTGGCACCCCTGACCTAAGCTATTAGAGGATTTCCAACACCTCCAAACTGAGCTACTGGACGTTGGCTAAGACCATACAGCAGTTTAACAGGACCGGTTCCACTTGGACCAGGTCTCACGATGGTTGGCAGAAGAAGTTGAGTGAAAATATTCAGCATCGTAAACAGAGGTTATCCGTTGAAAATAGACGCATGAGTGCTGACACCATCATTGCAGAGGTTGAAGGGGTGGGGTCTCAGCCTGTCAGCGCTCAGACCACAGTGTCTCTAATTTGTCTGCATGGCTGTCGTCCAAGAGGGAAGCCTCTTCTACAGATGATACACAAGAAAGCCCGCAGACTACTGAGGACAAGCCGACTAAAGTCATGGATTACTGGAACCATGTCCTGTGGTCTGATAAGACCAAGATAAACCTTTCTGGTTGAGATGGTGTCAGGTGCCTGTGGTGGCAACCAGGCGAGGTGTAGAAAGACAAATGTATCTTTCCTACGGTCAGACATGTATCAGGGGCAGTCCTGATTAGATAGAAGTCACTTGTGTTACCTATTCTTTTCACTTCCTGTTTTATTTTGTGCTCACTTCCTGTCTCGTTTTAGGCAGCTTCACTTCCTGAGTTCCTCCCTGCAATCAGGATCTGCCAAAGCTTAATACCATTCACCTGGGGTTTGTGCTCCTCCTCTGTTTGTTGGCCTATTTAGTTCTCACTCATGCAGCTTTCCTTTGCCCTTAGAGCCAAGCATTCCAGCCTTTTTGCCTTTAACACTTAAAGACTTAAGCCTTCTAGTGATTTTTTACCCAGCTGGTATTTGGACATGTCTTTGCCTCTGTTTTTGATCCCTCTGTTTCTACTGGATTTTTGGTGTTTGACCCAGGACTGTATTAAAGGAACCTTGAGTTGGAATCCACTGTGTCAGGTCTTGCATTTGAGTCCTCTAGTCCTTCGGTGATGGGGGTGTCATGGTTTGGGGCTGCATGAATGCTGCCAGCTGTAAGAAGCTACAGTTTATTGAGTGACCCATGAAAGCCAACATTCTGACGCAGAGCATGATGCATTCCCTTTTTGGAACCTGGGTCACAGGGCAGTATTTCAACACAAAAACAAACTCTAACAAAGAGACAAAAGGTGCTGGACTGTATGTCTCCAGACCCATAACCTAGTGAGCATCTGTGGAAATCAGATGCAGGGTGGAGGACAACAAGCTCTCTAACATCCATCAACTCAAATGCTTTAGATAATAATGGCTCTGTTGATTATTTTAAGGGGACAGCAAGTTTACACACACAAACTTTACAATGACTATATGTGTCATATCTTTAGTGTTGTCCCAACAGATTTTACTTTCACAAGAGGGGCATCCTGCTTTTGCCATAGTGTTGTCCTTGATTTATATATGTGTAAAGCTTTATTAGATTTCATTCTGAGACAATTTCATGTTCAATGGACACAGAAACTGAAAGGTAGGAGAGAAAAAAGAGAAAAAGGTGAGACAAAATGCTAAAAGGCAAAATAAAGAGGAGAGGAAAATGAGAGAACAGTATAACGTCCTGAGTCTGCTTCTACACCTGTAAAGCGAGATATAAAAAGAACTGCAAAACCAACAGATAAAGTATTACAGGTACAAACAACCAACGCCCTGATACCATCACTGAAGAATATACAGTATTATTTAATATGAAATGTATAGATCGACAGCTAACGCCAATAATAGGGTTTTCTGTATAGAAGTGAATTTGCAAGCACGTGGAGCCAAGCGCCTGTAATTGTGAGAGTGTAAGTTTTATCCATTATAAAAATGCTCAATAGTGGTTATGAGGACCCAAAGATCCGCCACCCAGAGCACGTAGGCAGACACCAGGGGAACCAGATACCCAGATGCCCGAAGGGACCCCCAGAGCAAAGACCAACACTGGGATAGCTGCCTCCCCATCCCAGGGAAGACCAGAGAGGAGCCCCAGGGACCAGTCCAAACCCAACCTGACAAAAAGACAATCAGAAAACCACATACACAGTCACATTCACACGTTCCCACTCTAGTGGCCTCACATGCAAACTGTTACCCATAATAAAGTTGCAAAAGTCCACCAACTCCATCAGATTGAGGATGCATCTTGTCCACGGCCATTTTAAAGTCGACTCACAGACCTGTTATGTTTTGGGACTCTGGCTAGGTCATTCCAGAACCTTCAATTGGACATTCCAAAGGCTAAAAAGTTACAATCAGCGTGTAAAGTGGCAGCAACAAAAATCAACTCTTGGTTAAAACAACCCTTGAGTATCTACACTGGAGATATATTAAGACATCTTTTTAGAAGGGATAACAAGATATATGCTATATGTTTTTTTTGTATCTGAAATGTGTGATTGAACTGATTTAGCATAATATTTTCTTTGAGTAAAACTTGGAAAACTTTAGCACTAACCTTCAGATTAATTTATCTTTTGAAACCACTGGAACAAAGACCTAAAAACAAATACCTAAAAACTGAATACACCATTTAAATGTACTATGGCCAAGAGCTTATGTTAACCTGTAAATTTTCTCAATTGTCCTATTTTTCCTAATTTAATTATTCTTGTGTGCTGGCTTTGATTGTTGGTGTCTCATTAAATCAGGCAGTTTAGGGACAGGGGACTCTCATCCTTGCTGACCTGTTGCAGTTTTCTAGGTTTTTAAACCTCTACGGTCTTGAGGGTCTTATTTTTCCCACAATTTTCTTTCTCACTCTGCTTGAGTGCTGCACTGGATGTTTCAATAAAACATGTAATGCCTAGGACTGCAGTATTCTGCCTCACTTACGTCAAATCCTCATGTGTATCATATCAATATTTCATCACATCCAAAGTTTAGGATAAAATCTCTGTGCAAGAGCAGAGCCAGATCATTGTTTCGAATTTAGCCTAACTAGATAAGAAACAAAAGTAATTATATTTAACCATTAAAGTAAGTTATATTTTTGCACTACAAATATAATAAAAAATAATCTACAAAAAAGAAACAAGGAACATATTCCAGATTTAGCCATAGGGACTAATTGCCATCTGTAAACCAATGAAGGTGGACAAAAAGATGCAGCTGATGAGTAGTTAAGTAAGAATATGGCTTTTTGTCAGGAATGACAACCTGAATTGACTTCTTTTTGCAACAGTCTTCAGAGTCAACGTATCCCAATCAGGTAGTCCCCCTCCGGACTTCACATACACTAGTTTTGCAGCCGCTCACATGCGGCCTCCGCCACTTCCGAAGTACCTGTCACACGTAGACCAAGTCCTTCAGGATGCAGCCCCTGAATGTGAATACAGCTTCAGTCTGGGTTAGTGGGCCACACAATTATGGGAAAAGTGATGGTAATTACAACACAGAACCAGAGGATTAAACCTGGTACACTGTTGCCTAACAGAAGATGACAGTCTTTTCTTGTGTAATTCAATGTCTATTTCAAAGATGTGCACATGACATTGTTTTCAGGTATTGCTTTCTGTGTAACCTTAACGGAAAGAAAAAAGTACCTAAAGTATTGTTTTTATTTAAGGAAACCTCATATTGCATCATACGTGCTTGGGGCTGACAGAACCAGGGGGCCCTTCTCTCCTTGTGGAGACAGGAGAACAGGAGAGTGAGTCTAAGGACTTGTTTCTTCTTTTTCTTCATTTATTCAATGTCAATTACAGGTTGCAAGAGCAGCAAAGTCATGCAGTGGTCAGCAGGGTTCCATCACACTTTCCTGGGTTCCAACCTCGGGTGGGGTCCTTTGTGTTTCAAGTATATATTTTCTCTATGTGCATTGATTAGATTGCCCTGGTATTATGGTTTAATCTCCCAGTTCAAAATCATGCATTAGATTTATTGGATTTATTCTAAATTGTCTTAAATTATGAGTGTGTGCGTGAATGGTTCTTTGCCTCTTGTATCTCTTATTTTTTATTTTTTTTGTAACTAATTCAGAGTGAACATAGGCAATTGCATGTTGAATATTGGAAAAAGGCACTGGACTGCCCATGAAGGTAAAATCAAATGTCTTGATATATTTTTATCAGCTCCAGCTACAACTTTTTCTGGGTTTGTTCTGGGATGGTTAACACATTTTGTACCAAAAGATGTTTATCTCAGGTACACTGAATCCAGCTCACAAAGACATGACATCATTACTGTTTAAAAGCATAGTATATGTACATTTTTGAATCTAAAGGAATAATAAATATATGTATTTACAATTATTTGACCCCATCTGGGATTAAGCGTTCAGAAAATGGATGGCTGGATGATTAATGTTATAAGCAACATTTAGTGTGCTTTAAAATGTGATACTTGTTGAACTGCTGTATTTTTATCTATTACCCTAACAATTTGCCACAAATTGCTAAATTGTGTCACCATCCGTTCTGGTTTATATGTTAACCCAACTTCTACAGTCCTCTACTAGTCGAGTAAGATGATGCTCTTATAGTACAGCCTCTCTAAATAATCCTATGGAATTAAAGCTCACTGTCAGGTAACGTTCTTCCTTTAAACTCTTCTTTACCCACTTTATTAGTGGGATAAGACCATATTTAGATTTTGCCATCTGTGATCCGATGCAAATTGCTTTTAACTGGTTTACCTTATGGGTGTGTTTGCACCTGCATATATTTACATTGTGATTGAACTGCTGCAGAACAGCAGATAGCAATATTTGGAGCTGAGGGTCAGCACTGCTCAGCAGTGAATCATGCACCTTTACTCTGCGGCGTGGACTTAGAAAAACCTTTGGTGTCCTCGCTGACTTTAGTCTGCTCTGTCTCCTTTTCTAAACAGCCTTGCCATTGTTTTTTATTGTGCTGTGGCATCCGGGTGAAAAATAGAAACATTCCGGTTGACTTCTTGCTGAGCTGTTGTCTGAAGATCTGATGAGAAACCATTTATCTTCATATTTGCTTTATTGCTGCTTGTGTTTTTGCTGACCGTAAGGTCCACTCTTGGGGATTAATTGCTGACTTACTCTCATTTTTCTGCAATTGTGACTTTGAGAAAAGTCAGGATTCTTAAGGTTGCCAATTAAGCCACATTTCTCAGTTTCTTAAATGTTATTATTAACACCGACGGGAAGCAGAAGGCAGTGTCCCTCTTTTTGAGTAAGCAATTTTCTTGGTCTATATTGATCACTAGATATGTTGTCATCGATGGTTAGAAGCAAACCTTTTTGTCAGTAGCCTTAAATCATGTTCCAAATTTAAGTATGACGATGCTAAAGAAAAAAAAAATACTGACATTTAAGGCAAAACCCTAGACCTGCTTCACAGACAAATATAAGAAACCTTTAGTGTTGTTTCTGCTTCAATTAAAGTCTTGATCTCCCATGACAGAAACAGATGAAAAAAATACACCAATTATATGTTTCACTGTGGATCATTGAAAGGGTTTTCATTTTTGTTATGAATGCCTCAACACTTGTAGAATGCACCAGCGTGTACAAGGAGAGTTCACAGTTCTGAATGCACGCAATCTGACAGGAAACACAGTCATTTGCTAATTACCAGCATTTGTTGAATGCAGCCCGTTAACGTGTTGCAACTGTTAGTGTCACATATTGAATAAACACGCTACTTCAGAGGCACTAATAAAAACGAGAGCTTTGGGAGAATCTCTTGCTGCTTTACTTCTTCCTATTGAAGTGGAAACAATGACTATAAAACTGCTTCTTAACCCCTCAGAGACCCTTTCAACGCCATGAGGAAAATTCAAAAGGAATACAACATGAGTGCATGCTGATTTCCACCCTTGGCTTTGAATATTATTATTCACTTGTTTTCAAAAGGAGGTTGAGAGAGAGGGAAAAGTTCTGTCATAGGCTGATAATTATGTAGGTACCTGCTGGTTACCATCAACAAGATAATAGACACATGACAAACTTATTTATTTTTGTTTGTTTTAATTAGAGATTCGTTCACATTCATATATAGTCATCCTTTGAAGGTTGTAGTGCCCCCTTACATCCATGCTCTATTTCCATTCCCCTCTTTTCTCTTTGCGGGGTTTCCAGCTTTGATATTACTTATTTAGGTCATAGGTTCCATAGCACTTTGAAGCACGAGCCACTTTGAGATGAAGCTGAAGCTTTAAAAAAAATTACCACTTGCTAAATAGATGTTGCTATTTATGGCTATTTGGCAATTAGCTGAAGGGGTCAACAATTTACCAAAGAAAGTTTTGCTATATTCCTATGAGGCTGCGGCACATTTCCCTCCATTTATTGGCACCATGATGTCAAGACCATGTTTAATTTCAGGCCATGGAGGCGATAAACCACTGAAACTAATTCTAGACATCAAATAAACATTCCTCTCTGAAACAAATATCCAACCAGTTTGGCCTACATGTCATCCATCCATTGTCTATATCTGATGAGGGTGAAAAGCAGAGTCCACCCTGGATAAGTTGCCACTTTGTCACATTCCAACACAGAGAACCACAGGACAAAAAAACATATGCACACACTCACACCTAATTGCAATTTGGAGAGACCTATATAAACCTAACAGCCATGTTTTTTCGGACTCTGAGAGAAAGTCGGAGGACCTGCAGATAATCCTCGCATGCACAAGGAGAACGTGCAAACCTCACGCCGGGTTTTACTAACTAGTATATCTTCCATTGTGAGAAATTGTTAGATGTGACAAAAATATTGACCATGGCGGATTTTTGTAAAACTATCTCATTATCTTGACAGTTTCAGCTTTTGTCGACAACTGTTTAAGTGTCCAGAGAACATAAGTAATTAGCGGGTGAGCTGCTGCTCTGTCTTCTCGCGTATGCTTTGCCTCTTTATGTGCAGAATGTAAAATATGCTGCTTTAAATGTGCTGTTTAGTGCTGAAATGGTTATTTTAGCACTGAACAAAAATTATCAAAATTTCTAGTTTGTAAATCTACAGGGTTTTAAAATTCATAAGACAAGCATAAAGATTGCAATATAGAGACTGTTTAAACCTAAAGCAAATTATTCAATTCCGATTACATATTGTTTAAACACAGTTTGTGTTAAGTTTACAATTACTGTGATTTTTGTTTGGCTGAAAGGTTCATAGTTGTCTAGACTAAGTTCGATATTTGGTTTATAATAATAAAACAATGATAATGATAATAGTGACAATTATAATGCCTTTGCCACCTGCTGTTAACACTGTATGTAGATTTGGGTTGAAATTACAATCTGTTCTGTCTTGCCGTGATCTCAAAACATGTACAGCTCAACTGTTTAATGACATATAAGATTAAAAATGTGTGTTTCCATCCATCAGTAAAGTATGAATATGTATATATCTCATCAACTTGTTTTCTGTATTTCAGACAACAGAATTACATAGTATTCACCCCCACATTGATATGAAAAAAGATCAGATTAGTTTAAAACGCAAAATGGAATATAAGGTATTGTTAAAATCTTGTCTTGGTTACGTTATTTCAGTATTGAGCCAAATGCATAACATCAGGAGATAAGGTGACCACAACCAAAAGACTGGAAGAAATTAGGGGGAAAAGTACCAAGAAAAAGTTTGAACTTGATATAGTCCATCAAAGAACATAATACCTTAAGTACAAATACCAGTTTTAGAAATGTTGTCGAGGAAAAAAGATTGGCTGATAAAACAAACGGGAAAGCCAAGACTGTATAGTAAATAGACAAACATATGCGCTCTGGCTGACAGGAACATGGCTCAAAAAATGTAGACATTTCCAAGGGCATGCAAGCAGGGGGAGGATGTTAGAAGCAAACTAGAAAACGAAGCCACGAACACACCATAAACTATTACAAAATGTGGGGGATACCTACTATAAATGCTGCCATCTTGGTCTGTGTATGTGAGGCTTTTGAACCAACAACTGTTTTTATTTGACCTCTTGTTAATGTGTGTAGAAAGACTGACCCTAAAGAAATTATGCCCCTGCTTTTTGTTACAAATAGTGAGGCAGGACTATTCGAGTTGTTTTGAAAATACAGTGGCTTGCAAAAGTATTCACACCCGCCAAAACCACATTTTGTCACATTGCAACCATAGACATAAACATATTTTATTGGAGTCTTATGTGAAAGACCAACACAATGTGGTATACAATGTGGTAATTGTATAGTAGAAAGAAAATTAAGCACAATTTAAAATATTCTTTGCAAATAAAAAAACAGGAAAGTGTGGTGTGCAAATGTATCCAGCCCCCTTTTCTCTACGAAGAACTAATTGCCTTCAGAAGTTGCCTGATGATTGCAAATGATTGAATATGGTCCAACTGTGTGAAATCTAATTTCCCAAGCTTTGAACATCTCATGGAGCTCTGTTCAGTCCATCATCCAGATATGGAAAGAGTATGGAACAACTTTAACCTACCAAGACAAAGCCGTCCACCTAAACTTACGAGCCCAACAAGAAGAGCACTGATCAGAGACAACTATTAGTCGTGTACTGCACAATTGTGGTCTTTATGGAAGAGTGGCAAGAAAAAAACATTGGTAAAAGAAGAAGTCCTGTTGTGCAGTTTGCCAGAAGCTATGTTAAGGATACAGCAAACATGTGGAAGAAGGTGCGTTGGTCAGACGAGACCAAAATTTAACTTTGTGGCCAAAAATGCAAAATGCTATGTGTGGCGGAGAACTAACACTGCGCATTACTCTGAACACACCATCTCCACTGTCAAATATGGTGGTGACAGCATCATGCCCTGGGGCTGCTTCTCTTCAGCAGGGAAAGGGAAGATGGTCAGAGTTGATGGGAAGATGGATGGAGCCAAATACAGGCCAATCTTGGAAGAAAACCTCTTGAAGTTTGTAAAAGACTTGAGACTGGGGCGGAGGTTGACTTTCCAGCAGGACAACAACCCTAAACATAAAGCCAGGGCTACAATGAATGCTTTAAAACAAACCATATTCACGTGTTAGAATGTCCCAGTCAAAGTCCACACCTAAACCCAATCAAGAATCTGAGGCAAGATCTGAAAGCTGCTGTTCTTGAACGCCCTCCATCTAATCTGACTGAGCTTGAGCTGTTTTGTAAAGAAGAAGGGGCAAAATTGTCAGTCGCTGGATGAGAAAAGCTGCTAGAGACAGACCCTAAAAGACCAGCGGCTGGAATGGCAGCAAAAGGTGATTCCACAAAGTATTAACTCAGTGGGGCTGAATACTTTTGCACAATGCCCTTTTCAGTTTTTTTACTTGTAAAAAAAAGAAAAAAATATATAATTTTCATATAGTTTGGGGTTGTAATGTTACATATGTGGAGAAGTTCAAGGGGTATGAATACTTTTGTAAGCCACTATAATTTTGTTGGGTGTCAGATATAGAGAAGTACAATTTTCATAAATAAAAAAATATTTACTTATAATGCCTTATAGCAGAAAAAAAGATTTGTTGATCTTTTGGTTTTTGGTATATTGTATAACCATAGGTATTTTGGGAGAGTATTTTGTAAAAGCATAACTATTGTCTGAAAATACCACAAAAAAAAGACTAAACACTCTTAAATTCTTTGAAGGGTTTCAAGAGTTAAAGGGTGAAATTACATCTTGACAAGAGCATTTTCTGTTGTTAGTTCAAAATAACAAAATGTTCAAAATTGATTTAGTCAGTTTCTTATTTTAATGCTTCCAGTAAGTCTGTAAAAAATATAAAAGACCTTTGTTCTCCGTTTACCTTGCTCTCCTTTGGTATTTGTTTTAATGTAGGGACACTAAAAGCCAGATCCCTCATTGAACCTAAGAATTTGTGTGGGATATGAGCTGCTCTGAGGCCGGTGTTTAGGAGGATGCTTTGAAACTCTCAAAAACAAGGGCCTGCTGAGCAATTGGACATCAAAGAAGACCCAGCTCCATTACAGACCATTAAAACCATAACGGCTGCTTGGAAAGATTGAAGCGTAGAGGATCGATAAAGGGCAGTTTAACTGTCTGACACAGCTCACTAATATCTGAAGCATCATCTCCCATTCAGAGGCAGCGAGAGGAGGAAAAAGGGGGAGGGAAGACAAGGAGAGAGAGAGAGAGAAGATGAGGACAAACTTAGAGGACGAGAGAGAGAGAGGATATGGAAAGAGAGACTTATTATTACAGAGTGCTTTTGATCTTCTATTGCTCCTCTTTGTCTTCTTCTCCCACTCATCCCTTCATATACAGTAGTCTTGTGCGGGGATGATATAACCTAATTTCACAGTAGATTGATTAGCATTTCGGATCATTCAAACCCTACAAACAGAACGCATAGTGCAACTAAATTGAAAGATAAGCATTACACTCTGAAATTACCCCTGAAACACATGCTCTCACTTGATGAAATCTTCAACAATAAAAAAAAAAAAAAAACGCATGTACTGAATGCTTTAGAGCAAAATTAAGTCTCTTGGCAGCAAACAAAAAAAAGAAAGAAAAAAGAAACAATACAAGTGATACACTCCTGAAGACGCTCTCCAATCTATTTAACACATTTGCATTTTTGCTGCCAACCTTTGTCTATATTTTGTTCCCTTTTTTATGTTCGTTCACATTACTTGGACATCTTAATGTGGAAACCTTGAGAATGACAATGACTTAAATACTTTTTTTATTCTCCATTGTTATAATCAATAAATACTTCTCTTTTCCACTTCTGGCCATAAATGGCCTCCAGTATGGCAGGTTAGGATGCAGAATGTATGTATGTATGTATGTATGTATGTATGTATGTATGCATGCATGCATGTACATGTGTGTGTGTCTGTATCTCAGTAAATTATGTCATTGAAATGTCAATTTGTTTAACTAATTAAATTCAAGAAGTTAATTCATAGACTCATTATGCACAAACCAATATACTTCAAGTGTTATTTTTTGTATATTTATAATGTAAAAAGGGTTTACAGTTAGATGACAAAGGTTAAGATATGTATCTACAATAATTTAAAGGGATGTTTAGAGAAAACATGGTGAGGGTTTAAGAACAGTGTGGTTCAGTAAGAAAAAAAATTATTAATGTAGCACATTTCACACGTGCAGTTAAAAGCCAGTCTGAATAAATTTGTTTTTAATTGTTCCTTAAAAGAATCAAGACTGCAAAAAGACGCAGGCATCGCACTCCACAAAAGCATGGTGGTGGTAGCATCACGCAGCAAGTCTGGTGCTTTGCCTGAAGTGGGTGGGATAGTGAAAACAAAAGACTACCACAACATTTTACCAATTCCCCTCAAATCAAATAGATAGTCAAATATTGGATGTATTTAAGTTTTTTAACTGGACAATGATCAGAAATTATATGGCGTTAACACCTTTGATGGATGCATGTTGACTTCACACTAAACCTATTTAATCACCTTAAATATAGAAATGCTACTGGACTTGTAGAACAAGTTTATACAAAATTATTATTTTTTTTGTTGTAATTTTAGCAAGGAGGTCCTTGGTTCAAATCCCAGTCTGGAGTCTTTCTGCATGGAGTTTGCATGTTCTCTTTAGCTCCCCTCATGCTTCAGAAACATGACAATTAGGTTAATTAGGCTAATTCTCTCCAAATTGCCTTCAGGTGTGTGTGTGCATGTTGCTTGTCCTGTGTGTCTCCATGTTGCCCTCTGATTGACTGGCAACCTGTCCAGGGTGCACACTACCTCTCGCTCAATGACAGTTGACGATAGGCGCCAACCGCCCCACGATTGCACCGTTTATTAGCTATGGAGAATGGATAGATGTTAAACGTTTCTTTGTCTTAATCTGCACTTTCTTAAACTGTGGATAAATAGTGCATTTTACCCTAAACCAGGTAGACTGCCGGAACCTGTTCCTTTTTCAAAGACTGGCAACATGAGGTTTAACAAAAAACGAGAGGATTGTCACATAAAATATAATTTCTTCCTGACTACCCGACATTGTTGAAAATTACTTCTTTTATCCTCAATAAACAGTGGTTATTACATAAATCCAGTTTTCCTTCTTTGTTGTCAGAGCATAAACCGTGCAATTAGAGAAAATTTCAAAAGATTGTTGAACATTCAGAGGTTTTACATAATTCTGTGGACATTGTTGGTTGATGCTCTGAGGTGGGGGGAAACTGGAAGGTCCCTCAGGGGAGAGAGCACACGGCGCGCTCCTTGTCTTTGGGATGGAAAACTTAAGATAATCTTTTAAATTGGTTATTTGAAGAAACAAATACAGATTCAATGACAGGCAACTAAACACAAATGTTTTCTTTTTTTTGACTTGTACATTTTTTGTACCATAAAATATTCATTTACCTAATAATCACAGTTTCGCATTTTTAAACTACTATCAATGCTTTTCATCTTTGAGTTAATAATTTAAAGGTATGAATATTTTTTTCTTTTGAATTGTGCATTACAAAATAAACGTATATATTTCAGAAATAAAGTCAATGAAACAATTTCTC
Source organism: Fundulus heteroclitus (assembly GCF_011125445.2). Lineage (NCBI taxonomy): Eukaryota > Metazoa > Chordata > Actinopteri > Cyprinodontiformes > Fundulidae > Fundulus > Fundulus heteroclitus. The sequence goes on along the minus strand of NC_046373.1, from coordinate 11,886,272 downwards.
ACTGTTACAATGAAATATTGATCTAATTTTAAAGAAAGCCTTTATATCATGTTAAGACACAGAGCATAATGTAAGGAAATGTAAGGTTTCCATTTGTGTTACTATTGTGTTGGTTACAAGAAAATTCATTATTTAGATTGTACAGCAAGGACAGCTGTGACCTGATGTGGACATGCTAATAACAGAATGTCATTAGTGCTCTTTGCTTTGTTAATTGGACACTAAGATGAGTTAAAACGCAGCTGCAAATGTTGTGCAGCGCAATGTTTGTAGACGACAGCGTCAGTATTTTTAAAAGGCTCGATTTCCAAGATCTCTTTGTTTTTGTATGTGTGTGTTTTTTTTAGGAAACAAGAGTCCAACAGCGTTGCTCTTCTTGAATCACAAATCCCAGTGCCAGTTGGTGTAGTCTTTAAACAGCTGTGACAATCAGCCTCAGAGTTGGGCAGACAAACGGTTACGCAGATACATGAAAAACCTTGTATGTGTAGAAAGGTGTGAGTGTGATATGTGATAGTACTGTCTCCATACAGATATTCTTACATTTTTACCTACAGACCACATTACCTCAACACCCAGTAAGCTCTTGTGGTGACATGCACTTACTTAGTTCTCTGTTTTGGCAACTTGAATAAATGTAATTAATGGAATTTCATTAAAGTAGTGGTGATATGAGAAAAAATAATCATCACGATGTTATCCTCTATAGGGGTCAGTGTCCGTATTGGCCTAATTATGTTGAAATTTATAGTGCACGACACTGGATCCTTTCCACATCATTAATGTAGGATGACGCTTCTTTTTTGACAGCCTGCCAGTCTCAACCGTTTGGGATGGAAAGACAAGTCTTCCTGACTCTCAGCCCAGCTTTCTTGCCTGTCATCAACTCAACTTATTTTTCCTCATGTTTCAACTCAGTCTTCATCCCTGCTGACACCTCTGCTGAAGGGTTAAAACTGTGGAAACATGGGTTGTTTTAGAATAAAGGATGATTTCTTTAATGAAATGAACGTTTTAGTAGAACAGGAATACATTTAATTTTCATCTTATTTTGTAAAAGATCATCACCTTGGCAACATAAAGAAGAAACGGCTATATTTGTTGGGAACTCGATTAGGCATTTGTCACAAAGGAACCCTTCGTACTATTTATAGTAGAAGCTTCTTGCACTGTTTCAGGGTCCAAACAACATTAACCTTAATATTTAGTCACAGCCTTCCTTCTGCTACAATTTTGTATTCATAGAGTCACATTGGTCAAAATATTTATTTTTCTATTTTGAAGTTGATGCATATGTAGCTTAGCAGAAAGTTTTGAGTATGTAAAATTCATAGCAGTTTGCTATTATGATGCAACAATTACAATTCTTAATGATTTCCATAGAAATACAAAGAAGCTCATGGCAGAAGACCGTATTCACATAATAAAGATCAAATCCAGATTAGAAAAGATCTCATTTACCTGTGTAAGTTATTTAAAATGTAGAATATCTTGTACTAGTGTAGAGTCATCACACTGGCATATGCTACAATGAACGGAACATCTCATTCCTCTCTTATGCACGACTAAGACTGCATGATAAGATAATAAAAAAATCGGCCCGGCGTACTGATGGTCTCTGCAAACACTCAGAGAGGACTTTTGAGGTACGTCAGGAACACAGCGTGACTTCCAGTACTTGAGATGGAGTGTGAGACTTCACCAACTGTTTGTACATGCATAAAACTTGCAATTGTCATCAGAGTGCAATGGTCCAGCGGTAGCATATCTTGGACCCGGGTGCTGCACAGTGGAGCTTGGTTGCAGCAGTGGTATCCTCTCCATGATCTGGTGCTGGCGCATACCTGCAGGGCTTGGTCTTCAGAGAATATGAAATGGGACAGAAATCTTTTTGTGTGTGTGACAATTTTGCCACTTTCGGCTGCTATACGCATGGCATCACAACTCTGGCTGCAACTAAAAGGATCTCACCAAGCTCTGAAACTAAAATTAAAGTCACTCAAATTAAGCCAAGGCTGCTTCCGCATAGAGATCAGTATGCACAACACACCCAATGGATTTTTGAGAGCCCTCAGTTATGGAGACGTGCACATAAGCCCAAACTGCCTTTAAAGGCTGGGACACTGGAGAAAGTTGCAAGTTTTTCAAGATGCAGTTCAAACAGATAAAGTGTTCGTCACAGTGGAAATTGAAGCTAGGGCCTCAAATTGCCTAATGATGAGGGCGGAGGACAAAGAGAAGATAAGGCGCAGAAGCAGCTCATATAATTATACTTAGGATATAGTCGCAGTATGAATTAAAAATGAACTCCAGGTTTTAGGAGCCTCTTCCTGATCAGCTTACAGTGATCAGTGAAATAGTTTGCAAATATTGGTACTTAGTGTGTGTGATTCCCTTTGACTGCACCGGCTCAGATATATGCTCAGAGCACCGTGGTAGACTAATATTATTGCAGAAGGTGGGATGCAGCAGATTACTCCAGATATTTATTGCAAGATTACACAGATTGTAAGAAAAAGTGCTGTTGCAGATGCGGTACCCGCTGCGATTGGGTACCGCATCTGCACTTTTTTTTTTTGCGCTTATGCAAGACAGCAGTGCCTTGCATAAACGCAAAGGGTCATGCTTGCCATCAAACTGAAATGGGGTTTCCAAATTTGAGGGAACCCACCAACATTCAAACAACCTTCAATATCCTGGAGATTTTAGACCAGTCTTAATCCAGAGTTAATATGTCTAGACAACAAACATTTAATGATGGTTTGAGATTTTTATTTTCAGGGACACACAGGGTGTCTTAACAATTGAATCATTGGGTAACTTACTGTGAAATTTGTTGACTGGTAAACATTTGAGCGTTCTGAGACGCAGCAAGAACTCGACGGTAGGGTTCTGACCTTAGCCGACGAAAACTATATGAAATGTTTTAGATATAAAAGCCTGAGAAGCATGGCCCAGCTCTGTTTAAAATTTTAATTCAAACCTTTTAGTGGTGAACTGGCAGGAGGACCCGAGAGACAGAGGAGAAAGAGCAGCACAGCTAGCTCATTAGAACTGAGTGGAATTTGCCTGTCCTTGAATTCTCTTTTTCTTCCAAGCATGTGCGTGCACGCACACACACACACACACACACACACACACACACACACACACACACACACACACACACGTGTAAGTATGGACTAAGACACACAGAGACGCACAGGTTGAGACTCGATCGCCTGCAGTGGCCAGAGAAATTGGGAAAGATTGCTAATGCTGCACGAATACAAAACACACACATACATACACCTATAACACATATATTTATCTGATGACCACTGAACTCCATAAGATTGGGGGGAAAAAACAAAGGAAAAACTGGGGCAGGATGTTCTTAAACACCAAGCAGTGAGTGGACATATGGTTCGATCCTTTCACACACACTCACAGATACACTTCCAAGGTAGATGCATTCTAACGCTGTACCACCCTTTAAATTTATAAATACCCATGTGCCACAAAAAGCCGGTCTGTTATTGATGGAGTTGAATAACTACTTGTACAGCCAGATGCACGTGGCCCGTTTACTGTGCTTTTTCCTTTCTTCAGCTGCTGTTACAGAATGAACCTTTTTGTGACATTTCCTTCAAGGTTTTGTTATTCACAAAACATTTAGGCATTATGGCTGTGAAATACAATTGCGATTTACCTAAATCTTTAATTAAGTGTTTGTAGAATACTTATGACATATACAGCGGCAACCTGTACCCAAGATGAAGTCCAGCCTGGGCTAAAAATGAGCCGTGCTGATGCAGAGTTGCAAGAAATGTACTAATGCTCTGTGCTCTAAAGGCAATCTCAACATGGTGACGGTATCAGTGAAAAGGTCTGATTAAATAAGCAATAAGTGAAATGTCACCACTAGGTGGGGTGGTGAGCACTGTCTGTAGACCAAAACAAGATGTGTGACAAGCCACACCTCTCTCCACCAACACTCCAGGTTCAACCCGGCCCCCCTTTTGCCTCCCTTCTCACCCGTTACCTCCTATGTGTATATTTGTGAAGGATAAATTCGCAGCAAAACAGCATCACCTTTCGAAGGAACATGTCAAGTGAAGAAGTAACACATACATTTCTCTGAAAGAGATCACTGACGCCCTCCTGGACCCCTTACAATTTGCCTACAGGGCCAACAGGTGAACAGATGACGCTGTCAACCTGGCACTTCACTACATCCTCCAGCACCTGGATTCCGCAGGTACCTACGCCAGGATCCTGTTTGTGGATTTAAACTCTGCCTTCAATGCAATCATCCCAGCTCTGCTTCACGACAAGCTCTCCCAGCTGAGTGTGCCCGACTCCACCTGCAGGTGGATCACAGACTTTCTGTCTGACAGGAAGCAGCATGTGAAGCTGGGAAAACATGACTCTGACTCACAGCTCATCAGCACTGGTTCCCCCCTCCCAGGGCTGTGTTCTTTCTCCCCTGCTCTTCTCCCTGTACACCAACAGCTGCACCTCCAGTCATCAGTCTGTCAAGCTCCTGAAGTTCGCGGACGACACCACTCTCATCGGACTTATCTCTGATGGTGACGAGTCCGCCTACAGGTGGGAGGCTGACCATCTGGCGACCTGGTGCAGGGAGAACAACCTTTAGCTCAACGCTGTAAAAACAGTGGAGATGGTTGTGGACTTCAGGAAGAACTCAGCCCCAGCTACCCCCATCACCCTCTGTGACTCCATCATTGACACTGTGGAGTCTTTCCGCTTCCTGGGAACTATCATCTCACAGGACCTAATGTGGGAGCCAAACATCAACTCACCAAGAAAGCCCAGCAGAGGATGTACTTCCTGCAGCAGTTGAAGAAATTCAACCTGCCAAGGACAATGATGGTGCAGTTCTACTCATCCATCATTGAGTCCATCCTCACCTCCTCCATTACCATCTGGTACGCTGGTGCCACCACTAAGGACAAAGGGCAGACTGCTGCATGTCATCCGGTCTGCAGAGAAGGCGATTGGCTGCAATCTTCCATCTCTCCAGGACCTGTATGCCTCCAGGACTCTGAGGCATGCAGGGAAGATTGTGGCTGATCCCTCGCACCCCGACACAAACTATTCCAGACACTTTCCTCTGGCAGGAGACTGCGGTCCATCAGGACCAAAACCTCACGGCACAAGAACAGTTTCTTCCCATCAGCTACCAGCCTTATCGACAAGGCCCAGAGCCGCCCTTGACACTTGACACTGCCTCTCTCCCTCCCCCATTCAGGACCTACAAGCTACACCAACGTAGCATATTTAGCATCATTACATTAACACACAGTCTACTGTGTATATAGCTCTAGATTCTGTATATATATATACATTGTCTGCACCATCAACATCAAGTCAAATTCCTTGTAAGTGCAAACCTACTTGGCAATAAACTTCATTCTATTTCTGATATAATACTGTTAGCAAGATAATGTTTTGATCCGCTGGACGTGCTCTCCACCATTTTGCTCCTACACTACACTGCTCTGATGGTGGTATTTTATGGGCAGGGAGGGGCTAAGCCTTGAGTGGCAGCTGTTCACATGCAGGTAAATACATGTACAGGCAGCCTGGATTTGTCAACCAGAGACTGGAGAGCAACATAGGGAGATGGTGCATGACATCATACCATATTCTATCTAAAAGGATCATCTTATTTCATCACTAATTTTTAGTTCTGTCTAAAATAATGAAATTTCGTTTATTGTCCCTTTAAGCTTGTAAAAATGGTGGCTGCTGTAATGCTTGCCAAATGGGAGGAGAGGAAGAAGTCCATTGTTAGACTGGGATGCATCTTTAATGATGCTTTTTGCCCCCCCCTTGTAGAATAAAAGGTAGCTGTTCCCAGCAGTTACAAACTAGGTGAAAGAGAAGGTATGTTTTCACCACCAGGTGAAGAATTTTCTAAAGGAAAGGCTCAGTTACACTAGAGATTAACTTGTTTTTTAAGAGGATATTTACTTGCTGGTTGTTACCAGCAGATGAAGAGGCCTTGTGCAGGAACTCACTCAGTTATTGTGACCCACTGACAAGTTTTGTTTCCTTTTGTATATTTCTCTTTACACATTTTTCTTTAAAGAAATGCAATTACTGAATGAAACAAATTTTTGTGGACTGGCCCTAGCTTACTTTATTCCTTTTGAAAAGTTACTTAGAGGCTACTATAGTGTAAGCAGCCCTATCATAGCAATCAATCAATCAATCAATCAATCAATCAATCAATCAATCAATCAATCAATCAATCAATCGTTATTGTCAACTACAATTTGCATTGTAATCAAAATTACAGTTTCAGTACAACTGTCCATCACATACATCACATACATTTGTGGGGAACGGTTGACTGAGGCCTTGCGAGCCAAACAACGCAGCCATTAGGCGCATTCTTTTAACTGCCAAGGACCCCGCCATGACACAGTTTCCTTAGGGCACTGCCTTTTACTCTGTGGAAAGATAAGAGCCACATTTGGGGAGGGAGAGGGAAAAAAGGAATATTTCACACTTTATCCTTAACAGCGTACAGTTTGAGATATGTAAAAAAAACTCAGCATGAGAAAAGCACACATGACGAGACAACATTCCAGCAGATGGTTACATTGGAGGTATTAGGTATCACATGTAAGTCGCATCAGTGATGGAAAGTTTATCAGCCGGCACAGTTCTGAACGCATCCACAGGTGTCCGCGGGGGAGCGGAGAGCGAGGGGAAGGCAGTTCTGGACCCTCCCGCCATAACATCCAGGGGACTTTTGATAAAGGGGGAAGCCAAAATACAAAATACTCTTTTTGTTTTGAGAGCAAGCCACACAAATTTTGTCAGCCTTGAAGTCTTTGTCGCTGGGCTCCACGTGGCGAATCCAATATTCTGAATTTGTTGGGCTTTTGCCGCCTTGAAGCGAGCATGCACATCCAAGATTTGATCCCATTTCTTGTCTCAGTTCAACCACCACAGCCAGCCTGTGTTCCATCGCATCCAGCTTGCAGCTCTGCTCATCCAGTTTACAGTTCTGCTCGTTCACAGCCTTTGTGAGCGCATCAAATGCGACCGACAGCCTGCTCATGGCCATAATTGCCACCGACATCCTATGTAATTGTAGAAACATCAGGTATCCTCCAAATCCAAATAGAAGAAATCCGAGTATCATAAGAGAAACAACAGAAATTTATAGAAAACTTCTGTTTTCTATAAACTCAGAAGCATATTTATTTATAATGCAAACTGAATGGTAGTTTGTATTTTGGCTATGTTTTAACAGTGACTGGGAAAGTAATATGTTTAAATATAAATACAGAGTTGAAAATCAGTCTGTCTTACCTAATTAATCTGGACTGAAGAAAATAATAAGAGATCCAGACATAGTGTTGCCACAGTTCTACAAGTGGAAAATACTTTACTCCTATCAGATTTTAACTTTACCTTTTTTAATTACACCTCATTTAGAAGGTATTTCAAAAGACTCATTGTATGTTTTTTTATTTACAAAGTTTTCTATACATTTTATATGCACCTATTTGTGTCTTTAATTAAGTAATAATAATAAGTATTAGTATTATTATCATTATTGTTACTATGATTGCAATAATAACTACTTTAAAGCTGTCAATATCATAATGTGTCTGCATAAATATGCATGTCTGTTGAATTATTGTAGAATATTTTGGATTCACCGATGGGCATTCACTGCCGTCACTCAGAAGCATAGCTCTTATTTATAATGCAAAGTTTACACAAAACACATGTAATGTGAGAGAAATGATGAGGTGGTAATTCTGTTGCTTCTATCTTTTTCTTTGAGTGATCCTTTTACATATGGGCAACTGATGAAATTACATCACAGAGCAATATACATAGTTTTATTATTAACTCAGCTGTGCTGCAATATAATATGTATGCATATCATGTCAAATCACTTCCCCTATTGCTTCTGATATGATTGAATTTCCTGCATGTTTTGCCTTGAGTTGCACACTTCAATACATTTCATAAAATATATATTATCTTTTCTTTGTAGTTCATAAAAAGTGATTATTTTTTGATAATTAATCATCTAAACAAAAGCCTACAAATTGGATTCCTTATTATATATTCCTCATATATATTAATATAGTCTATTTCAATGAGACATAAATAAAGAATCATCAATGGTGCACTTTAGGCTCTAATATGATGTACATGTAAAAATGTAAATATTACCACTTTAAATAAAAATATGTATGTACATAACAAGTTGTTATGTCTATGTAGGTTAGGGGCTGAACAGTTATTTAGTATAATTTATAATGTATAATTTAAGCAAAGACAAGTTAGCCAGGCAAAATGCTAACAACATTTTAACGTTTATTAGTGTTGGGGTCTTCTTCAAAGTAAAAGTAATCCCCACAGTTTTCTTTTTTTTTTTTTTTGGCTACAGGAAGGCAACATCCTTCCTTATTTTTGCTCTTGCGACATCAGAGTGTTTTTCCCTCCTTACTTACTCATAAGTTAAGACTTTATAGAAAGATTACAGAGGAGCTACAGAGGTCTGAAGATTGGAGGATTATTTTTTTTAAATTGCCCTATTGAAATCTTGGTGTTTGGTATTAAAGAACATCTTCTGTGTGGTTCTCTTCATGGACCACACATTACAATGTTTGCACCTTAAACATTTAACATTAAACATTTTTAGAGACATAAGGAAATCTCCCTTTCTACATTATAAAAAACATAATAATATTTGTTTAGGCATTCACTAATTACAGTTTCTTACAGCTTCAGTTGTACATAATGCAGTACAAATACATGGAATATATTAAACATTATATCTGTCTTTTAAACTGATAATAGTAGCAATACCTCCTCATATCTCTAAATGCTGATAAGACATTGCTTATGTCCATATTTAGACTACTTGATAACGCTCACAAACTTTTTATCTAGTTTGTTTGATGGTATTTAGCCCATCTAGCTTCCGTTTATGTGCCTATCCAAAATAAAATCAATGTAGCACTCTAGCATGCCCATTCTGACAATACAGAGCTAAAAATAAACCGGGTACTTAAGTTCTTAATCTCTGGCAAGACTGTAAAAGGTTGTGAAGGAAGATGTGAGAAGCGGGATTTCCTTAGCTACGTTACCTGATATTTACCGCTCAATAGGTTAGCGCCATGGGGGTCAGTGCTCCCTGCGGTGTAGCGCTGTGCATTTTTAAAGAGACAGAACAGGCTAAGCAGCAGGGTACTAGATGCCCCCCACAGCATTAGGAAAAGCACACAAACACAGCACTGCTGACCTTTCCCTCTGATAAACACCATTAAATATGAAAAAGGACATAATTGAAAGTAACCACTGGCAATTTTTTTTCTTTTCACCCACACCCACACAACATAGACACATTAATACTGAAGAAAATCACAAGGCAGCATTGAGGTCTCTACCGATAATAATCTTGACATTTCCTGTGGAGTCATTAGGACATATTGCAGACACCAGTCAGGTGTTTGATGGTGTGTTAAATTCCAAGAAGACCCATTTCAAACATGGTCTATTGACAGTTTAACCAGGGAATAGTTCTCTCTTTTTCACTTTGACTCTAGAATGAAAGATTAAGATTACAATAATCTAATTATAAGATGTTTTACTACAGTCATATTTATCATATTGTCATAAAGGCTATACATTTATATAAGAATACCAATGTTAATGCAGATTTATAAAAAAATACTAATAGTAGTTTGTGGCAGATTTACCATTTCTGTTTTTTGCAAAACTTTGACTTGCCATTATAAATTTCAATTACTTTTTTCGCTTTAGTTGGTGCAATTTGAGATTTAAAACATAAAATATAAAACGTATTTTTAAACTCAAAGTTTTTTTTTCAAACTTCCTGAGGTGAGCTGCCATTCATTAAATATAAATTAGGCCTTGTGTGTGAGAGAGCGGTTGTTGTAAAAGGACAAAGAATATTGTAAAACAATGACTGTGATGCATTCAGGTTTTTTATGATTACTCTGGTTGGAGCAGCTAACATCCCCTGAGCCGCAAAATCCTTTGTATGTAGATCCTTACATATCATGCTTTTTAGTTGTTCCTTTTCACATTGAAATCATCCAGTTGTAGTCTATGTAAAGTGGAACTGCAATGCTTTGGTCTGAATTCTTTGTTAATTACCCTCAAGTTCCTCATTTTTACCCCTGTTCTGAGGAGCATCTGAAAGGAACTTGTTTTTGTGTTTGAGTCACTTCATACCCTTCTCCAATCCAGGTCGCAGAGCATTCCACTGCACCTCGTTTGGCCATTCTTGTAGTATGCAGGTACACAAAAAATGTATTCAAGGGCTTAAAAAGTGGATTTTGCACATCATGTCCCCTTTAACTCTGAGATTTCCAACTCAAGCATATTCCTTTACAGACAGAGGCTGAAATCTCAAATTAATAAAACAGGAGCCTTGCTGTACTCCATTCAGCCTCCCTGTCATCCGCAGTTTCCTTTTACATACCTGCTTACAGCTTTTTTCTTCCTTTAAATTAATTTTAAAAATCTCACTGATACTGTAAATTGATAACTTTGAGTCTCCTTACTACACTGACAACATCCACACTAAAGAGCATTACTATCAGTAAGACCTGTAAGTGCTTGCCTAATGGTGCAGCCACTGATATATATATATATATATATATATATATATATATATATATATATATATATATATATATATATATATATATATATATATATATATACTTTTTTCTTCTTTTTTTTTTAAGATGGCTGGTCACCGGTCAGGGCCAGGGCCAATACCAGCCAGCAGCCAAGTTCTTGGTCAATTAGAAGAAGAAATATAGGTTTTATTTTATATATTGGTATTAGTAAATATATAAAACAAATAGGTGTTTTGCATATATAAAAACAAAGTCATTTTAAAACCAGTAGTTCAAACATGTAACCAACCTATGCATTCCCACATCAGTTATAACACATACAACACCATCTTTGGTTTTACAATAAACACACATGACTATTCAGGAACCTTTTGTGTCTGTGACTGTTTTTGTCACTAAGGACATAAGGAAATATAAGTTATTTTTCCACAGTTTTATGTGGGTATGCTGTTCTATAGCCAAGCCACGGCTATGACTAGAACTGTCATACCCAAACATAGTAGTCTGTTACTTTTTTCTTTACAGTATGTTTATATTCCCACCCTTACATTGTCCTTTTGTGACATCGAAAACCAAACTTTTGCCTCAGCTACCCTTTTAAATCTATTTTCAAATGACAGCAAGGCCAAAAAAGGTAAGAAATTGTAAGAGCTGAGCTCTGGTGATTTTAAATGCAGTAGGACTGACAGAGTGAGCACGGGGCCTGGAAAGATATTTCAATTGAGCTGCTGTTTATCCTGCAGAGGTAAACTTTGATTTCTTGCTCAGTGGTGGCATTTACCCGTTTCCCCCACCAGCAGAGATCGGTAGGCATAATCAGCTTAACTGATTTAGTTATGGGGTAAGGTTTGAAACCTTCGACGCACATCTCTTCTTTTTCCAGCTAGGTATTAGGAGATTATGAGGGTTAAAATTCACCTTTTCAGCTTTTAACATTATCTCTGCTGCATGGTCACTACTAAAATCATTTAACCTAAACAAACTGTATTAAAAGTGTAATAGACACTTGAGGAAACAAACGTTTGAAACAATGAAACCTACTTATGTTATGTTAAATGCTAACCAAATAAGAAACATCCCTAAATGAAGTAAACACTTTAAAATCCGACAGTTTCAGAGGCAAGGAAAATATATTATTAAAGAGAACTAATTATTTCATTAAAAGTAAAGAAAGCAAAAGGAATCCTGTGTTTCTGTATATGTATAAACTTTCAAAATATACATGTGGTTATGTTGTACCGATTTAAAGGTAGGTTTACGTACATAAATGTTATTAAACTGAATCAGTGAGACTAGCTGAACCTCGGCATGATCTACAGAATTAAACACTGAGGCTGAAAGAGCAGGTTCACAATGTACTGCAAAATCGGAAGAAAGTCGTTTGAACTCTGCCAATCTTCTCCCACCTGCTAGCATTGGCTTATTCAGCGTACATTGACCAGTGCCCTGTAGAAAGCAAAAGTTTGAGAGCTGTTCAGTCATTGGTGTCGTCATGCTGAAGGGCCTTTCATGTTTCTTGTTGTTGGACTACCAATCCACCTCACGCCCTAACCATGCCTCTTTCACATCCCAGGAGATGGAATTTTAAAAATTTACAGTCTTCTTTTGAGCTAGCCTTTTGGCCCCTGCAGGTCTCTGGAAATTGAAAAGTCAGAGAGAGTAAAGACATGGGGGGCTGATGTAAGACGGCGGGAGCATGGCCGTGAAACTGAGAGGCGGTTTTCTGCATTTCTGATAAGCCTTTGTATATCCCCTATAGCCAGTCTTGGCCACTTCTTGTTTCTTTCATTGGAGTGACCCTCTCCTGCAGAAACCAGATGCTATCAAATGCTGAAAAATTCTACCTGTGTTAAGGGTTGGTTAAGGGGAGTTCATTGAAATAAATCCCCTGTCTGGTTGCCGTTTTCTCCGGCTGTGCAGCAGCATATTTCACAGCTGAGGCTCTTTCATGAGCACTATTTCAAGAGTAATTGAAAATCCATGGCTGATTGACTCTGTAATTAATTTTTCTTTAGTTGCAGGGCTGCAAAACCCAAAACCCACCCAGTGTGGTGGTCTTTGTGCTGTTTACATCCTCTAACTTCCTCAACCTTTTTATTGTTGCTGGTGGGCATACATACATTACTTTCTGTGATTTGCTACCACTTTGAAGAGTTGACTGGAGGTGTTTTGGTCCTTCAGTTTTGATTTATTTATTATTTACTTGAGGCAAAAGTATTTTAATAACAGTAATATTGACTTTAGCTTGCGATCTGTTCGGCATTAGCTGCATTTAATTTAGCCTTGAATGCAAAGCATTGCAAGGTTACAGTTTGCAGGAATGAGGCACTGACTCTGTACTGCAGTTGCTCTCCTTCAGCTACAGAAGAACGTCTCTTCTATTAACTAACTTTTTCTTAATTGAATTAGGGCTATGCTGACACGTAATGGGCTTGGAAGTTTACAATTTTGATATGTAGAAGGTCAGATCTCTTATCTGCTGTTGCTTTCGTTTCCAAGGAGATAATATATGTATTTGATTTGGAACAGCTCAGTGTCTTTACTTACACTTATTTTCATACCCCCCCATTTAATTTCCTCCACTGGGGCTATTGTATTAAAAGACCCATAGTTCTAAAGTTTGTTCAGACAAAACAGTTGCCCATGTCAGTCTGTTATATGTACTAGCATGATTTAATAACTTCCCTAAAAGTAAAATGTAGAAATAAAAAAATAAATAAATAAACGTGTTTGGAAAGTGCGACAACTTTACTCTACCAATAAAACTGTAAAAAAATCTATATTAAATGCTTAAGTATGTTACAGCCTCTTAACCTCTTTCCGTTTTTTACGAAGCTTTATCAGAATTTATGCAGGGAATATTTCACGTTAAGTGGACACTGAAAAAAGAAGGTGGAAGAGGAAAAAAGGAGAAAAGGTGAAAGAGAAAGAGGAGAGAAAAGGGAGAGAGCAATACAACATCCTCGGTCTGCTTCTTCACCTGCAAAGAGAGATACAAAATGAACAGCAAAATCAGACAATGAAGTATTACAGGTACAAACAAGCAACACCTTGATACCATCACTGAAGAATATACAGTATTATTTAATACATAATGTATAAAGTGACAGCTGAAGATAATAATAGGGGTTTTCTGTATGTAAGTGAGTCTGTAAGTTCCTGGATCCAAGCACCTGTGGGTGTTTGCGAGAGTGCACTTGTGTATGAAAGGTTTATCCATGAGAAAAATGCTCAATAGTGGTTGTGAAGAGCCAAAGACCCGCCCCCCAGAGCACCAAGACAGACGCCGGGGGAACCAATACCCCAGATGCCCAAAGGGACATCTGGGGTTTTGACCTCTTTCCAATGCTATTCTCAGGTTTGGATTTTTATTTGTTTTATCAGGTGGATTTCCATAGGTGCGAATAATGCTTCATTTTATTTTACTCTCAAGTATTGTGGTGACGAAGAACCCAAACACAAGAATAAGGTAGACAGAATCATGATAAAGATTTTATTTTAATTAGAGCTGCATGATATAAGAAAACTTTGGGATAGAGATAGTATTGGCAAATTTATCCATCACTCTGTGACCTTCAGCATGTTGGATACTGTCATTTGTGTGAGCATCTGAAGCCGACTGTCCAACTGGCCAAATAATACGTTAGCATTTAAGATGTAAGTTCATAACACTTGCAATATATTAGCCAACAATTATTATTGCACTCCAAACATTCCTTTGCAATATGGATATTGCACATACTGATATTCTGATGACAACATATTCATGATATATTGACCAGTTCGTATTTCAATGCAAAAATAAACATCTAAAAACCACGTCCAAAATGGAAACTAAAGCAGGAGAGGCTGAAAAGAAAAATGTGGTGACCACAGAAGAACAATGTTTAAACAAGTGGCCAGTTGAAATTCAGGATTTAAAACAGAAGGATCTAAAAACTGATTTAATCAAGTGGGAGGAATATCCAGTGGTAGGTGATAATTATAATATAATATACTTAAATAACAATATAGTAAAATAAAATAATAATCATGCCTAAAAAATTTTTTAGGCATGATTACAAAAAATACAAAATCAAAAATATAGTTATTTAACCTTTAAACCATTTAATGTATTGTAAATTGCTTGAAATGATGATTCTATAATCAAATATTATAAAGTACTTCTTAATTTTTTCTCCCCAGTTTTTTTCCACATTACCGATACCGTTGTGTTTAAATAATAGCTGTAGATGTCAGATGTTTTTCATTTATTTTCTAACAGGTACGTTTTAAAGAATATTGTTTTCTGAAATATCAACTAATCAGTGGCTTGAGAATCTTTTAGCCTGAAAATGCTCCTGAATCTGAATTAGATATTTAAGCACTTTGCCACAAAAACTCCTGTTCTCCAACTAAATCTAGTGAAAATACCAACATTATCTACAAGATGATTACCAAAAGAACTACTGGTTAAAAATATGGTATGCAGTGGGTGATCAAGTGAAGGACTGTGCATTTCTGTCTAGCCTTATTTGCTGGATTGTTTTTTTTTCTCTCAAAGACATCACTATCAGATAGTGGTCATATGGTGGAGACAGCTGTTTGGACTTACACTTCTTTTGCTCTCCATGTTTAGGCAAAACTTTGACAATACTGTCTGGAAAAAAAAATTAAAAAAGCATCTAAAGTACAGATAATCATTTATGAAAGACCCCCAGGACACCTGGAAAACTATTGATTAGGACAAAAGCAATGAGGAATAAGTTTAAAAAAATGTCTGTATCTTTGGAAATAAAGTATACAGGAATTAGGGGAGACTGCACCCATTTTCAAAGACACTTAAGCAATAAAGCCCTTCACCTGAGCTTCCTTCTTGTCCATCTATTTAGTCTTATTTATTCCAAGGTGCCTTTTGTTTTACTGCCTCTCCTTATGGTAAAAGAACAGTGGATTAGCAAGGAGGACTTTGAGAGAGTTGGCTGACATCCACCAGTTCAGAGATAAAACAAACAAACACTGCTGAAGGACATTTGGGCATATTATATTCAGTAGATTTAGAAAATCTCAAACTGGAAAACTATGTTTTTATACTATTTAATAGCTATCATTCTTACAGCAAAATCATAAATGGGGCCCAGGAAACAAGAGCAACACACAACTGTCTAAATCCTGGTGTTGTAGTCTAATATGCATGGATGGATAAAGACAGCATGTTGGCCACCAAATCCACCTTTGTACTTTCAGCAGCAGACATCCAGGAAAAACACATCTACACAGGAAACCGAAGAGGACCTGCAGCAATCACATCTGAGAGCTCGAGCACAGAAAGCCAGAGAGAAAGAGAGGAAGAAACCTAATGGCATGATTCACATTGAGGGACCTTGAAGCCTGTGTCTTAGCGATGAGTCGCTGATATATACCCAGCAAGCTGAGTGTGGGAACAGGAGTTTACATCCAAGTCACGTTTGCAACAGAGCCTTGTATGGCACCATAATCATGGTCAGACTATAGAAGAAAGACAGAGGAGAAATGAAAGGTATGTGGAAGCTCCTCTGAAGGTCTCCTTTCCGAAAACCTTGTGAGATCTATTTTTTTTTCACAAGTTCCAAAGATCTGATTGACATTTGCTTTTTTCTGTGCCGAAAACATTTAGATAGATGTATCATGTACTGGTGTAGCAATATTTTCTCACATGTCTTTAGCGCCGTGAAACATTTGAATGGATATCTGTTTTAGTGAATTTATACCTTCAGCATCTTTATCTGTCAGACGACACGAGTAATGGCTGTTTGTCATGCTGTACGTTGTTTGGGCTTTCAGTTGAGCTTTCCTGACCACAGCAACTTCAAATGTTCAATGAAGAGAAATAATTAGATCCACTAAGACTACCAATTAGTAATTTATATGGCCTTGCAACAGCATTACTGATCCAAGAACATTTTGAAATTGTCTCACATTAAAATCACTAACTTTTATCCCTTTTACGGTACTTCGTCATGACTGCGAAGTGGACTTTAAAATTTTTTATAAATCCATACCTGGAAGGTCTGGTGTCCATTTTTGTTCAGCCCTCTTTCCACAGATCTCCCTAAAAAAGACAACAGTGTCAACAGGGGGATCTCATATTTACAGACATGCTTTGTTTACAGCACTTTGCTGATTTGATTGGCTGAAGTTTGATTGCAATGATGTCGGACAGATGTTTCACTCAATCTAATGCTTCAGTCTGTTTTTCCAAATTGTTTTCGTTAAGGATTCCCCTGGTGGTTCCGTGTAACAAAACCATCTGCTGCTTTGGGTAGTTTTCCCCTGTTTATAAAGTCAGAATCCTCACAAACCTTTGCCTTTAGCCTGTCCACCTTTGTGACTCTTATTTTGCCACGAGAGACCTAAATGATACAAGCGAAACATGATTTTCGTCTGCTTTTCTGCTGTATCACTGCGGTTCTTGAAGTTATTTTTGTTGTTGTTGCTCTATTAGCCCCCCCCCCCCCCCCCCCGATCCCAGGGAGAACGAGGTGTCTCCTATTTGGTCCTCATCCCCCCTCTTAATGTCTTTGACAACACCAATTGGTTTTTGCCAGTTTGCTGACTCCTCGTTGGTTACTCGAGTCAGAAAGTGTTCTTCACTCATGGATAATCAACCAGGTGAAGTGAAAAGCAAAATACTTGCATTTCAGATTGAAAGCATGCAAATAAAACCACACAACACGCAGACATGTATCAACTACACTGTTTCCCCCTGTAACATCGCACTGCCATGCAGCCTGCTGCAGAGTAAAGTTGCACGGCCTGTTTTTTGACAGTTCTTAGTGTTTTTGCTCATTCAGTGGTTCAAAAACAGGTAACCTTTTTTTTTAGCTTTTTCTCAGGGGAATAAAATATCAACAGTGTGTTCAGTTAAAGATAAAACAAAATAGTTTTTAATTCCATTCTATTTTGCTTTTATTTGGCTTTCCGATATACCCTTTGAGGAGAACCCTTGAAGATTATTTGATTTGACTGACACTCTTCAGTAGTCTGTGTTGCCCGTCTAGCTCCTTTATGGCAGAATCGTCTTTATCTCATTCATTTTAAGGGTTTTTCTTAGGTTGACCCAGGCGAGTGGAAAACATGACGATCTGTGTCCGCAGAGGAGGGGTGCTTGACATCCTCCAGCCGTGCCCAAGGGAGGTGACTGACTGGTACCCCGGCTCAAAGCTCTATCGGTC
This sequence comes from Fundulus heteroclitus, assembly GCF_011125445.2. Classification (NCBI taxonomy): domain Eukaryota; kingdom Metazoa; phylum Chordata; class Actinopteri; order Cyprinodontiformes; family Fundulidae; genus Fundulus; species Fundulus heteroclitus. The sequence goes on along the minus strand of NC_046373.1, from coordinate 11,868,424 downwards.
ACACAAATCCGCCCAGAAAAGAAGTTGGCTTTCATCAGGGGATGTAAGAGAGAGAAAACAGGATGCACAAATAGAGTTAGGCTGAGTGAATTTTGCGGTGGACAAAATGGGAGTTAAAGTACCCAGGCTGGAAAAAAGGGAAGGAAGGAAGTAAGATTAATGAATGTCTGATGATATGAGTCCAGCCTTTTCTGGGTTAATAATTTTAAACTCCTCAGTAGCTCAGAGAAAGTGGCTTTATATTTGCATTGGTGTTGTGCAGACAAAACAACAAAACACGCACCTGCAGTACCCAATATCAGAAGCCCACAACCATTAAATGACTGAACAGTACCAATGATTCACGATGGTTTTACCAATTAAAGGGAAAAACAACCACAATGTATGTATTTTTCTTTACTACAAGCCATACGGCCTGACCTGAATATATTATTATATTATTTTCTGACAACTTTATATTACACCTTATCTGCATGGATTCTGGTTCCCAATTCAGAACAATTGACCACATTTCCTTAGAGTAGACTATAATTAGGTTAATTATAGTCTACTCTACAAAAAATGACACGTGGTCAGTACAAAACAACCCATGACTTCTTTTCAAGGTTAAGAAAAGTTGGCTATAAAACAACCAAACCTGTAAAACTATGAAACATCAGAGAGGCAAAATGACCAGTGTCCTCAGCTTGTATACCTGGCATTTTTTACACATTTCCTTAAATTGCTGGAATTATTCCTTTGGGGGGGAAAAAAACACATTGAATTTATTTTAAAATTTCCTTTACGGCAGAAATTATGTTTAAAGGCAACAGATATAATTTATAATATAAAAAAGCAAATGTGGCATGATAGTGAGGTAACAATGGTGGCGGATTGCGACTCATAGGAGTAGACACATTTTAAACTCTGGAGAAGCCTTCTCTTCTCAAGGAACCAGCAAAGCTTTAATCACTTGAAGTAAAGACAGTTACAGTAAGTTGACAGCTCTGTGCTGATCATATTAAACATTCAACACAAAATAGCAAGAAGTAACTTGGATGAAATAAAGATGAATGAGCCAAGCGAGGGTGATGCTGTTAGTACTGTTGCCTCACAGGAAGAAGATTTTGGATTTAAATCCCCAGCTGTGACCTTTCTGCATGGAGTTAGCATATCCGCTCCCATTCATACACGTTTTCTGCAAAAAAGTGACAAACTTTCCGGTTCTTTTCAGTTAGAAGTGGTTTTTGCTCCCTCATGAAACGTTAGCCTACTGTCTTTCTTCCAGTTAGCTCATGAAACACTGAAGCTAACTGTGAAAATAGGTACCTGCAGTATTTTAGATGTTGTTTTGGCTCCTTTTGTGCCGTGCTGGATAAGTGGTTGATGCACTCTTGAAGTAACTTTGATGGATTAGCCACTCGTGCAAAGGTTTTTTACTGTTCCATGTTGATGATGGCTCTCACCATGGTTTATAAGGCCCTAATAATGGCTTAGTAATCCTTTCCAAAATGATATGTGTCAGTAAGTTTTTTTTTCTTGTGTTTTCTTGAGCTTCTTTTAAACAGGGGCGTAATGTGTTGCTTTTTGAGATTTTTTTAAGTGGACTTAATTTTGCCAGACTGTTAAAACAATTGTTTGACGTTGATTCTACAGATGATAGCACAGCCTTGGCAGTAATTAGGCCGGGCTGTTGCAAGTGAAATTGAATCAAAGAAATACGAAATAACAGTGCCTAATTCTGTATTTAACCTGTGAATATTGGAGGGTGGGAGAATAGTAGAAAAAAAGTAGAATTCGGTAAAACGTTTAGTGGGTTTGTTAAAGGAACTATACCTGAATTTATTTTGTCTGGTTAAGAAAAACCAATGCGATCTATTATAAGTTAAAAAAAAGACACGATCTGATTATAACAACTGACTAATGGATTGCCCAATCGAACGAGTCCAGGCTTTTTTTAGTAGTAATGACGAGCAAAATGAGGAGGACCCAGGACGAGTTTCTCTGCCAATAGCACAACAGCTTTTGCTAAGCAGCAGCTCCTCCAGCAAGTACATGACAGGGTATGTAAACAGAAGGGCACGGCATGCATGTAAGTGTTGACCATTCACATAAGAAAATAAAATTTACCCGAGACGTAGCCATTTATGTCAAAGAAAACAAAAAGTCCTTCAATGAAGCCTTGTTTCCTTCGGAGGATTGTGCACGAGCTTGATGAGCGTGGATGTCCAGGTTTGCTCATGGGGAAAAAAAACACTTGGTGGTGGTGCTTACAGTTCAGACTAAACTGTTCTCCTCCCTCACAGTTCGAAATTGTTGCACCGCCTTTTATAGGTTTTAAAAGTTGTTCATTCGCTGCGGGTCCAGATAGTTTTTCCAGCACTGTCAGGAAAGTGAAAAAAGGAAGCTCACAATATGCATTTCTCAAGAGACTGTCTATGCACTCAGAGAAAAAAAAATGGTTAAAGCAAAGCAGAGCAGGAGGAGAGAAAACCATAATGTTCTTGTTAAGAGTTTCTATGACAGGCTAAGATTTAACACGGGGTGAAGACTATGGCAAAGTGCAATCACAATGTGTCGGGCTAAAGTAGATGGCTGCAATCAGTGCTGCAGCAGGCCCATTCTCACTGGCACCAGGGCTCCTGAACAGATGTTAGATGTGGAGAGAATTTGTCAAACGGCATTTCTTTCTTTCGGCCTCTGTTGTCGGGCACCTCTTTCATGTTTTTAACTACTTGATCTGAGGAAATTGCGCGATTTGTTATGTTATTGTTGAATATTGTGATGACAGACCGTTTCCAGACCTGTCTTTCTAATCTATTTTTACGATGCTTCCAACCCCCTCTTTGACCTTTAGTATCTGAGCCACTGTCATCTGTGTCAGATGTGAGCATCTACTGCAGAGAGACTCCATTGAGCACACAAGGTGTGAATTCACACTTTTAGCATATAATGCACTTGTAGTACCCAATATAAAATATTGCATTTCGAAAAGTCGCTCGATTGATTATTTTTAAGCACATGAGTATTGTAAAATTGATTTACATGATGATGTTTTAATATCTTGTGCAGCGCTATTGGTGGAAATGTAGTGGCTCATGATGATACATGACATGAGGTTTACTTAAACAAGAAGAGACATGATGTTAGATATATTCTTACAAAAGAAATGACCTCAATTTTTTTGTTTCATATACAAAGGAAAGGTTTTACAATTTACAATTTTTTTTTGTTTTTAAATTATCTGTAATCATTGTGGAAGAAGTCTATGTACACATTAGTTTATTCGGTTCAGTTCACTTTTTTTATTCAGCACCAATTCACAACAAATCTGGTCTAACTTTACAATACCAGCAGACACAGAAGAAACAGATACAGAGATGCACAGAATTTCAATCCAATCATATTAAAAGAAAAAAAAATATTGAATACATTGCAATCCGATGGTAGCTCTATAACAAATTATACAGTTTTATACAAAAGACAAATACTCATATACATTTTCTTCTTTCAGTTAGATTGATGCTCATTGTTGTTTTTTTTAAGCATTAAAACATATTGGAAGGAAAATAAGATTAGATGAAAGTAATAAAGTCACACAATAATACAGTATTTGATTATTTAGTCTGTTAAGTATAAAAAACACAAGGATGTTTTTTAAATCTCTAGTATATTTGACTATATATGTATAGGTATATTTTTCATCTCTTTAACAGTTATTGTTCCTCCCTTTAAAAAAATGAATACTTCAAAGCTGTTTTCAGAACAAATCTTAAAATTCAGGCCGGTATCCACTCTTGTTCTATTCAAAAAGCAGGGCTCGGGTCACTGCGGTGCACCCTTTGGTTCTTGAGGAATAATCTGTTAGCAATAATCCAGCAAGTCTATGGTGGGTCATGTGTTGGAAAACAAGAGCCGAGTGAAGAGCTATATTTGATTATTCAGTGCTGTTCCCCTCTGTATTTGGCCAACTGCAGTTAACTGAGTGTCTAATGTGGATATGAATGAGAGGAGATTGATGGCTGATTGCTGTTGGACACTGATATTAGCATATGTTAGCTTTACTACAAGAGAGACATATTTGTTGGTTTCTGTTTGATTATTGAAATGTGTTTCCTGAGGAGTCTTCCTGTTTTCTATGGGTACCACAGTTTCCTCCCACAGCTAAAAAATGTGTGTATATTGCATTTGTGATTTCACATTGACTTTAAGAATAAGTATCATTACATAAAACTTAGTGAAACTTGCAGATTTAAACTATCTCTCAGGACTTCTGACTTTTTAACCTTAAACCAGTTGCACACATAGTACTGTGCACGGGGCGGAGCAAGAGTCACGTTACAGAGGAAGTGGGGTCTTGTAGTGTGGGCCATTATAGCTTTTTGGCTATTTAACTTGTTAACAATTTAAATTACAGATCTGGGGTCTCATTTATAAAACTTACGTACGCACAAAATGGGACCTGAAACATGCATATGTCACTTTCCACACGATAGTTGGATCTATAAAAATAAATAAATTAATAGAGACGGGGAAATTGGTGACACAGATGGTAAAGTGGTGAATCGCAGTCAAACTGCGTCATGATTCCTTTCAATCTTCAATTTCACTCCATATCCAACTTTAATCATAGACTGACTTCATCATAAGCGTTCACAACTGCATTGTTATTCATGCTGGCGCTGGTGATGCATAACTAAGCAAAGCAACCTTTCAAATAGATAAAAGTCCATAAACCATCTTAAATCTTAAAAGTCCACACAACATTTTATATGGGCTTTCTACCATCGCATCTCCTGGTGATCACCAGGGTGACGTGTTCCAGAGATTAAAGGGTTATTGTGATAAGGTTTGAGGCGATTACTTAAAAGCTGTAAATGGCCAAATCTACTCGTGCATAATGCTGCGTGGTGGATGCATTAGCACGGCTGGAATATCTTGTGGCGGAGAATTAGAAAGAAACACAATTTCTGGGATGAAATATTTCCCGGCTGATCATGGCCAACGTGCTGCTTTAGACTCAGAGCATTGCATTCTGGGATAACCTGCAGGGGAGACTGGCAACGCTTCCCTCTCACGTGTTGAAAGGCCGCTCTACAACCACCAGAGCGCAGGTGTGCTTATGCCCACACCCAGGCAGCTCTAATCGACCATCAGCTTCCTAAAATATGTGTTACAGTTTTTTTTTTTTTTTTGTTTTTGTTTTTTGGTGGTGGTGGTGTTGGTGGTGGGGGGGAATCGTAAATATCCACACCACACACGAACATATTTCGCTCAGGATCATTCAGATGTCAGACAGTAAATCTAGATTAAACCTGAGTTCAGAGTGAATAAACATGGAGCACGAGGAAGAACAATAGCGATAGTTTGTAGACTGATTTTAACGAAGAAATTATAACAAAAAGAAAAGCCACTGTTGGTTGAATGAGTGGAGACAGCGCACATGGGTTTGCTTCACCGTCACATGGATGTGTGCTGTGTTCTTTTTCTCTCGGGCTTCCCTCACCTCGCTTTCTCATTGGCTACACGTCACATTCAACAGGCTGCTCGTTTGTCCTCAGGGAACACCGGGCCTAGACAATCCAACATGTTGAACATTCCCGATTTGAGGTCAAAGTCGTCCTGACATTCTACTGCGTGGACCAGATCACACGCACGGCAGAAATATCTCTTACGATAGTCGGGGGCCTGTCGGAAGGGGAAGATCGGGGCAAAATTGGGGCCAATTATCCTGCCATGTGAACCAGCGTTAAGAGACCGACTATTCAACTTTTATTTTTTGTTTTGTTCGCCATCAGTCTGGCAGTGGGCAATGTGGGCACCTTCATAACCGTGGGCCCAGGGCAGCCGCACCCTCTGTCCCTCCCTGCTAGCTCTGCTACAGACTGTGCATATTTGTGAACAAATGACGTTAATGATTGAAGGCATAAGTTGGAGAGAATCCGTTTAGCTGTTTTTAAAATGCCTTTAAACACCAGCTATTAGTCTGTCACTTTTAATGGGTGATTTTTTTTATATTGTATCTGTTTTTATGTCTCTTTTATATTATATTGATATATCTTGTGATTCAGCACCTTGCTCAGCCACCCTGTTGTTTTCAGAGTGCTATGGTTTTTTCTATTGGTGTGGCACAGAAAGGTGTTATGGGCATGCATTGCTAATTTAAGGTAACTCCAGAATGAACAAATGCAAGTTTTATTCCGTCTTGCAACATGAAAGCACTTCAATCAAGTGTAGCATTTCCCCCAGATCTGAGCTCCAACTTCCCAGACAAATCAAACATACAGCAGCAGATTATGCTCCCCGTGCCAGCAGGGGGTTCCTGCATTTGATGGGCAGCCATTTCAGTGCGAAGCCACAGGCAAATATAACATTTTCACTTAAGCTGAAACCATATACAGTTGAAAGATGTGACAGCTTTTAAAAGCTGAATAAAACCAGAACACTGTGCAATGCCGAAACATGCAGCCCATCCTGATTCAAATCATTTTGCTTCGTGGCATTATAGGTGTGACCTTGATTTTATAGCCATGCTTAACCCCTTCATCTGCATACATTTCACGGGCAATTGATGAGGCAACTTTACGTAAATAATGGTCCACTGTTGGACATCTACAATGCTGTAGCATATGTAACGATCTACAGGTAAGCCAGGCTGCCACATACTGTTGTTGAAAATTTGCGTTTGAAATTCTTTTGCAGTAATAACATAATCTTGTGTTGCACTATGCCGAGGCAGTTTGTGTACTCATAAAGATTTACGGCTGGGTGGACTAACCAGCTTTCTCATTAATTCAGCTAATAATTACTTGAGCACTTGGGAGCAATCATTGCCCGTGTATAGAGTAGTGAACTTTTATCACAGGACAGTTGGCAGATTATTAAGTATGGAGAAAAAATAAGCAGATGATGTCACGGTACAATTGAATTATTCCTTCCTGACTCTTAAGCAGGATGTACTTTTTCACAATGTTTCACAAAAATGTGCTTCATTTTTTGTTTTAGACCCGCATGCAAAGCTTTTAAGATGCCAAAATACAGCAGCTACATTGCAGCTGTATGACAGGATCTTTAGGACCTTTTGACAGATCATGTTTTAGCTACAAAAACTGGACTTTCTTGCTTGGGAAGATCATATTGTATCTAAGATGCGTATGGACAACCAGTACACATCCTCTGCCATATTATGTTTTTTCCCCTTTGCTTTATGTGATAACAGCATCCTGGTTCCCGTTGAGAATAGTGGAAAAATAAGCAAGGAGTCACATGAAAGCATCTGGGTGTTCCCCATGTCTTCCTTCAGCTCTGGCTGTGCTTAATTCCTCACTTCCTGGCAAGAAGTCTGTCTGCTTTCTGCTTATGCTTAATTTATTGTTGCTTCCATTAAACATTTAACTGAAAATCAAGGGAAAGAGTCACTTCAGAATATTAGCGGATCAAACGGGACTGATGATATCTTTTAAAAATCAGCTGTTATAGTGATCTCCAGCAAACTGAAGGAGATACATGCATATAGAGGAATAAAACAAATACAAAACACGATGTCTGCCAGCTGAAAAATATAGTAATTTGAAAATGTTGGCTACCTCCAGTAAAATATTTGCCTTCTCATAGCACAAATTGCCTGTGTGTGGGCTTCCCAGCAGTGCTCATGCACCGCTTTTTTATAAACTGAAAAATACACAGCACATTCAGTGTGAAATATTATAACATTTTATGGACATCAGTAAAGATAATAGTCCAGCTCCAGAGGAGAGGTGGCATCTGATTTTTATTTCATTTTATCTGCAGACACATTCTATAGAGATATGCAAAAGCACTTATTTCTTTTTTTTATGCACTAACATAATCTCACACTGAAAATCAAAACAACAAAAAAAAGCAAGCATTTCAAATCGGTAATGTTATTCACTGGCGGGGAAATTCCACAAATAATTAACAATTTTTATTATTAATTATAAAAGATGGCACAGGTATTTACTTTAATATGAAAGATGCCTTCATTACTGTACAAGAGGGACAATTCTTGACAAACAAAAAAAAAAACAACAACAAGAAAAGCGACTGATAGAGGAATTGAAGGAGACAGAGGGAACCGAGAAAGGAGAGGAAGAACAATAATGGTCTCTACAGTTCAGCATCTGCTCATTAATCATTCATAGACAGCCAAGTGGCAGCTGCAGGAAGCCCAGGTTATGGTATCAAATCTCAATTTATAAATAGAATAGTTTATAGAGCTAGGCGGCAGAATACCGTCACCCAAACTCCCACCTCCCTGTGGATCTGCAGATTCTCAACATTGTCGGCTTCTAGAGCTTGTGCAGCATTCTGCAGAGCTCTTTAGTGGGGTGTGTGTGAGTGTAAGTCATCAAAACACACATCTGTCAAAACTGATGAAATGATGACACTACAGTAGAAAATCTGTCAAATACTTACTGTATCCAAATACACATCCTCCAGACCATAGGCTGGCATGAGTTTTTACAATTTAGTGAAAAAAATATATCTCCAATTAAACATGTCTGAACATATTTGGGCATTTAAAAAAAAAAAAAACTCCTAATTGACCTCCTGAACTGTTGCATATATAAGCACAACATCCTCGACGTGATTAATTTACCAGACAGTCTTGCACTGATGAGAAAACACTCTCCGCGACCCTGTTTGTGATGGTGATGCTTCAACGCTGCTGACCCCCATTGCTTCAAGGTCGGCCTGCTGACAGCTGAAGAATGGCAAAGTACATGTAAGCTTATATCACGGCACAGGTGATGTTAGGTGGAAGTCCGATCTTCCCTGCTCCTCAGTCCCTGAGACGTGGTGGTGACATGTGAGCCTGCTATTGATTAATGTACCATGAAGGGCCTTATATTATATGACAAGCACATTCCATTTCTATATATATTTTATATCTTTCAACAAATAGACCTCTATAAATTACTGGGTGACAGGAGGTTACTGACTGCTTATGACAGCCATTTCTTTGTAATGTCTCTTGCAGCTTTAAAAATGATTAACATGTCCTTAAAGGGATCGGTGAGGATTTTTAACGTGAGGATCCATTTAAAGGGCCTAATGAGTTGACATCTTACCTGTAATAGATAACTGTCCTGGAATCTTTATTTAGTATAAATCTAGATGAGTTGGTCCCAGAGGGAACGGCTCATCTAAGTTTATGTGATTCCTGCTTTATGAGCCTTTAAGCTGTTGTCAGATTTGTTTTGCCTAGTTATTTAAAAAGAAGTTTATGATTTTTTTTTTTTTTTTTTTTTTTTTTGCAAACAGAAAGTGAGCAAAGAAGGCGGTTGTTCAGAGATCTTCAAATGTGAAACACATACCGAGAACAAAGCACATAAACTGTTTTTGGTCAGAGTATCTGCATAATTGAAATGTAAGGCAGTGTAACAAGCAATAAAACACTTTTACCCTTAAACTGTTGTTGTTTTTAGGCATCTTAATTTAAGTTTTCAGTTTCCCAATTAGAGTATGTGTTTCCCCTAGGAAATAATCTTCTTATGTGAAATGTACTCTGAGTGGCTTTAGGACTGAATTAAGACCCCTGTCATTAACTCCACTCGAGTCACTTGATTTCCATAAGCAAAAACTTTTTGACAAGACTTAGACTTGCTCCTGAAGATTCAACACTCAACTTGGACTTGTGTTTTGGGACTTGAATCTCATTAACAATTTTTGCGACATCCAATCCACTGTGAAAGTAAACCCCTTAAGTGTGAATCCTTTGAATAAAATATTAATGTTGTCCACTAATTAATTAACACTTAATTACATGTTATTAATTTTTAAGTTGAAAAGAGCTAATGCTACCTTCCAAGCTGGTTTAATTTAGCTACAATTGAGCAGTGTTTACAATAAGACCTTAGCTTTGACACATATAAGCATATTTTCTTTTGTAAGAATTGGGCTTGGATCAATTAAGCAGAGATGTTCGCAGGCTGTGGACTATGACAGGGTATTAATAGTAAGTTCATGTTTTTTTCCTGGCATCATATTGATCACAAGATTGTCTCCCAAACCTGAAGGAGCATAGCGTAAGTTCCAGAGTTTTCCCATAAGTTGTTGAAATGACACCAGTGTTGTGCACATGCATAGGAGAAGAGGAAAAGCATCTGCCGCTGCGGCTGCACGTGTATTTTATTTAGAGGTGTAATGTCCTTTGAGGTGAGAAATGTCTATATATTTGTAGTTAGCCCGGTTTTTTTGCTGGTGCATTAATGGAAGTGGAGACTCAGCAAAGGTTTCCAAGTGAATGAGAGTCAACTGACTAATGGAGCCTACAGAGGCAATTGCTGCAAACATTTTACATGTTGAGCAATTGTAAGGGTCTGTATGGGAATGAAAGAAAATTAACCTTTAAACTTGTGGAATGCTCTTTTAAGTCACTAATGAATGTCTTTGGGTATTTCAGAACAAAATAAACATACCTCCATAATGCTATATTCCAGATCCTTATCAGAGATGCTTCAGTTCTTCAAAACAAAAGCACCCAAGGTTTAATAAGTTATGGATTATGTCATAAACCACTGTTAAACCTTTTTTGTAATGCCATCTAAACATCTCCGCACATCTTGCCCAAATATAACTGTCAAAATAACCATCTAATGCATACATGATAATAGTTTAAAGGTACATAGCCAAGTTTATATGCTTATAAAAAAAAACATTTGATCATGATAAAATAAGGCTATATACACAACAAGCGTTCATCCAGCGTCCTTTTTGAGCCCAAATAGAACCCTCTCACTGGCCGCGATGAGCAGATATAAACAGACGGGGCACCATCTACAGGCAGTACCACAGAACTATCAGAAAGCCAGATGGCGACTACTAATTAATGCCGGACCGAGCCTGACCCCTCAGCAATGGCTCGCGGTAAAGCGGCAGCTCTGCTTGATTCAAGACCAGCCGTTATTAATTAAATAAACCTATCTACAGCAACTCTAAGAGCCTTATATAAGAACATCACAGAGAAAGAAAATTCCTGTTCATAAACAGAAACAAGGGACACAGCATCAAGGTAAGAACCAATCAATCAATCTATTTTTAATGTTGTTTGTATTTAAGACTGTAGAGGCTAAGAAGAGCATTGCTATTACTATTATCAGAGTATAAATGAGGACCTTTATTCATGACAATAAACTCTCCTGTTACATCTGAGCAATCGGTAGCTTTAGCTTCCATTTCTGGGAACACCAAAGTTCAAACTGTATTCCCAGTGACATCCCAGTCTTTTCACTCTTGGAATCATTTATTCTAATTTATTTTTTGCAACCTTTCTTCATAGTTTCCATTACTTCGCTGGGAGATGCTAACAGCCATTAGCTGCTTCCTTGTTCATCCCCTGCGCACATGTACAGTGTCATACTTGTTATTATAAATACACACAAAAGGGCTTTATTTACAAAAAAATTGAGCAAAAACAAAGTGTAAAACACCAAAATAACTAATACATCAGCAGGATGTGATGGTCTTTCATAAAACCTTTCTATGCAACCAGAGTGAGTTGCTAATGTATGAATTTAAAACATGTCAAATAATGTGGTTATGTACCTTTAAGGTTCACAGAGCAGCGCTTGCATAAACGGCTGTGACATTTTTCAGAGTCAAGAATTAGCTTTTGCCCAGATGTCCAATTAATCTGAGTTCATTATTTGATTAAATTCATTATTAAAATCATTATTACAGTAAAACATTATAAATATACCTTTGAAAACAAACACAATTTGGACAAACTTCATCTTAAATAACTCAGTTTTTTTACACTATGTTTTTTATTGTTAACAAGTGCAAGAGCACAAGAGCCACATCAGCATTTTTTAACCTGTCTTAATTCTATAACTCTATTGGGTCTTAAATATCAACATGTAGTATTTTGGATCTTAAATATTGCAGATTGTTTTTGTTTTGTTTTGTAAAAGAGGAAATCCTACACTTTTGCTATATCCATCACATCCCTCCTTATGTTCTCAACCTTTGGTCTTTTTGTCTTTGCACGTCTTGTTATTATGCACTTGTGTTTGATTTATGATTTTGAAAATGTCAGGGATGAAAGAAAATGAAGCCTTTGAATGTATCTAAAAATGTGTATGTATATATATATTTTTTTTATTTTATTTTTTTTTTTTGCACTGGCATGTTGAAATATCTGGAACAAGTGACTGAATGTTTGTAGGGCAATGACTCTTTGGTAGTGAATATGTAAAGGGAAGTCTTTTTCGGGGCATTCCTAGTAGTACAGGAATGTCAAAAAGCTTGCAAAACAGCAGCATTTAAAGTCCAGTATCAAACAATATGCAGCAAGCTAAAAAATTACAATTGGATTGGGGTAAACTGGCATGTGGACTCACATGATATAGGTATGATGTGTAAAAAAATAAAACAAATGAAAAACTGACATGAAGCTTGACGTGAGTGCGGCATTGTGGTTTAGTTGGTCTCTGCAGTATTATGTCATTATTCTGCCACATGAGTGACATGGTGGATCAGGGGTTACAGCAGGCTATAAGCTGTCAGAGGAGAGGTGAACATCACATCATTCAGCTGTCTAGAGGTTCGTCTGTAGGGCAAAGTAAGTCATGATGTGCAGTTTCTTTTCACATTGTTAGGTAGAGTGTGGTGGCTGCACTTGTCTAAGTTGACAGTTTCAGGCAGTGTTACATTTTTTAGCTTTTATTACGCAACACAAGATGTTTGTAATGATTTTCCATTTTGTAATAACAAAAAAAAAACACACAAATACACTGTAAAATATCATTTATTTCAAAAGTCCCAACTAACTCTACTCCCCTAACTTTACTAACCCACCACTTTCCTTCAAATAAAGCAATGGCAATTATAGCTAGACATTTTAATCTCAGTTTCACCAGGCCACAACACAAGTCTCCTGGGTTCATTTGCAAAATGTGATCTACCTTTTATGACGGTTTTGGAGTAATGGCCTCTTCCTTGGTGAGTGGCCTTTCAACCTCTTTTGGTGCAGGACCTTCTAACTGGACATCATGGCACTCTCACAATACCTTTAGAAAGCAATATCACAAGGTCTTCTGCTTTTGAATGCATCATCTTAAGGCATTCATAAATTGCACCTAACAATGAACTGTACTTGGAAGGTCCATAATTCTCTTTCTTTATAATTTAGCCAATTCCTTTTTGGTTTTCTCATGCCATTAAATGAGTAAATAGATGTTTTTTTTAACTCAAACTCCTGGTGATTGTGGCCCAGTGGGACAAGTAGTCATCTTGAAATTCTTTCTGTTCGATTTAAGTTTTCTTTTTTTGTTGATGGACAAACGATTCAGTATGTGTGTGCATTTGTGAGTGTGGTTTGGTGAATTTGGCTCTCATTTAAAAGCAATTTCAGTGGTTAGTATGACTAGAAAAGCAATAAATAAGGTAAATTAATTTACCATCAACCAAATCATGTTAATTATTTCCCACCAGGATCTTACAAATCTATAACATTATAATATGGGCTTTCCTAAGTAATCCAAAAGCATGATACTCTTAGACTTTGTGAATATCTGAATGTTCTTTCTTTGTTCTGCTGTTTAGTAAATAAAAATTGTTTTGTTAATCCTGATTGATAAATCAGACTGTGAGAGATTACTATCTCATCTATTTTACTATAATTTGTGTTTTCAACATTGTTCCCAATATTTTGTATTTGGTTTGCATCTTAGTGACCTAGAAATATCAGAATAAGCATCTTGAAGTAAATATCATTCAGGCATTGCCTTTCTGCATATCTAATAATTAACTATACACAATTTGATCTATAGCTAGACTTCACTGCCATGTTTATTTCTCAGCAATGTTCTGTGGCTCATGCCATGAATACTGTTCATATACACTACTGGTTCTACTTATATGTAGCATAACTGCAACATCCACAAAGCTACCTAATTTCAAGCTATACTATAGAGTCACATTTCCACAAACTGTGCTGATTTTCGTCACATTTAGCCTAATAGAAAACACATCCCCTATTTGGATGTGCCAGCATTTGTGGCTAAAAAAGAAAACTCTATTACATCATATTCAAAAGATATTAAGCAAGCAAATTTTGATGAATAATATGTTTTCAAAATAAGATATGACTATAATAACATAATTCTAGCCTTGCTGTTATGCATTTGCAAAATCTTTCAAGATAGTGGCTCACTTTAAACACAGCCCTGCTCATACAGAGGAACTAAACCAGGAGCAAAAAGACTTGGGCAACAGTGAGCCACTCATACAGGATGTTTCCATAGGGTGGAATTCAACACTGGATGTGATCTCTTTTCAACTAATGAGGCTATTTTTTAGCTAAATAGAAGCACAACCTAGTAATATTGACTTCATTAGACATGGTAAAACTCCGAAAGCTGGCTAATGTCATTGAGCCATGCGGTTAAAAAAAATCTTAATGGTATTTATTGTTAAATGTTTCTATAAAAAAAAAACTCTAGTTATTTTGTAGATTAAAAATTTTCTGAAATGTCCAATGCAATTTGTGACTGAGCTCCCTGGAGATAAAACATATGTCTTTTGTTGAGTGTTTTTGCTTGTTCTCTGCCACCCGCACCACACCATGGAGGTATCCGATGATGACTCTTCCTGCATGGTGAAATTCAAGAATGCTTTCACAAAGAACTTACCCCGAAGTGTATTTACAACCGTGATTGACTAAAGACGGCTTTTGTGATCAACCCACGCTTTAAGGATTTAAAGTGTCAAGTGCAAGGGGATAGATTTGGACCACCTTGAGGCCCTGCTGAAGGAACTGTGTAAGATACCACCACACAGGAGACAGAAAAAAGCCTCCTTCTGTCTTCATTGTCTCCAGACTTTGATTCAGGTGTCGAAGCCCTGTGTATGAGGGTTCTGAGTTTGTACAGGTCAAAATCTACCAAAATCTACCATCAGGTGACAGACAGCTCACTACCAGGGTGGTCCAGTCGGGCAGGGACCCACCCACCCACAGCTGTCTGTCCTGAAACACAAGTATCTGATTAGCCCTGCTACCTCTGTCCCATGTGAGAGGCTGTTCTCACTCGTAAATCACATAGTGTAAAAAAATAAAGGTGTCTTAAGATTTGAAAATGTGAACAGGCTAGTTTGTCGAAGTAACTGGCTTAAAGAGAGTGAGATAAAACAGAAGATGATGTTTCAAAGCCAGTGGTTTAATTTTGCAGTAAATGCTGATCAAACTTTTATTGTCTAATATGCAACAAAATAATCTGTGGTAAGTCTAATTGGAGTTCAAAAGAGATTTAAGCCTGTCAAATGACAATTGACCTAATCTTAGGTGTTTTAACCAGGGACTTGAGTTTCTTACCAGGGTGGAGAGCCAAGGACACCGACTGACACGTTCCTTCTTTCCTTTGTTTATTTCTTTGGTTCTTTGTGTCTCAAAGGCTTAATTTTTGTCATCCCACTCCTTTGAATGGAGTAGGGTGAGAAACTTTACCGTTCTTCGAAAGCTTAATGTTGACGTTAATCTCTTTGCTCCACCTTCATCCCAGTGCTTATGTGTCGTGGATTTGGTCATTAAAGCAGTTGAAGTTTCTTACCCACTGTCAATGTCGCTGCATGCATCTGTGGTTTGGCAAATTACTGCCTTGAATTTGATATGAAACCCAAGACCACCTCCATGTTTCCTGATCAACAGCAATTTCTATTTCTCCTCAAGCGGTCCTAAAGCTCTGGCCGAACAGATTCATTGACAGGATGGTGCACAGGAAAGAGATAATAAGAAAGGGTCAGCTGAGCTTTCGAATTTGATTCATATTCTCAGTTGTATATTGTAAAGACATCCTGACAATCATAACTTGCTGAAGCTTTGCTGAGAACTGTAATGTTTCAAGATCAAGGATCTTCAAAATTATGGCTTCTTTAAATTTTATTGTGTAAAAGCCAAATGAATATACATTATTCCATATTTTTAGTACAATTTTGACTATGCTTATGTGTTTTAGAAACAGATCCCTCTGATATTTAAGCCCCTGTGTTGTAAGATGTGCTTATATATCACCCATTCATTTTTTTAATCTCACCTTTCTGCAACAGCCGCTTCATTATTCAAAGGCCAACAACACAGTTAGCACCAGCAGATCCTATTTCGAGGAAGTCCCACTAGGACCAATCAATGCTATTAGAACTGTCAGCATGATTAGACACATTCACACATCCTGCTTATTTATTTTGCTGTCCTGTAGGAAAGCTTGTAAGCCCTTTATTTATGGATAACCAATTCCAAGATGGGCCACTCAGGTGTACTGCCAAGAATCGTAAGAAACATTAAGACTGAATGAGTCTTTTTTTCAATAATGTCCAACTCAAATGCTGTATTCTTTGGGGCTTATGTGATAATATTGAAAGCCAATAAACACTGCTTTCCTGGAAAGACAAATAAACCCAAGTAAGCAATAAGGAATTAAGTACATTGTTGTTTAGTAAGCTGAAAATCTTTTTGTGCAAAAGGAAGTCAGACCAGTATTCCGTCTGTAGAAGCGAACTTTGGTATCAACATTTGGCATTTTTATTTCAGCTTAATCATGAAGACACAATGCAAATTTCAGTTAAATTATTTGTTATGGTTAGTAAATTGGTTAAAATGTTCCTTGTTTTTAACTGATAATCAGTAAAAGTATCATGCTGACTCACATAATTCAGTTTAGTAACAATGGAGCATTTATTTTGTAAAACTTGAGCTGTAGACGTCTTTAAATACTGAAACTGTGCAAATGTAGTTTTCGCACCAAATTAAAAGGCATATTTGCAGAACTTTTAGAAACTTTCCCTGTGCCATTTGTCATTTGCCATTCTGAGACTCGAGAGGCAATCACAAATAAAGACTTCAGAACTGAGTTGGACCCTAGGTCTATAGACTAAGAAACTGTCTTAGACTAGATGTGTCAAGAGTTTAGAATAGAATTTGACTTGAGGCCTAATGAATCGGGAATTGATTTGAGGTTTACTGTTTCAAGAACTGAATTGTATCTGTGTCTCAAAACTAGAGTCTACTTGAGCTCAAGGTCAAAAGACTTGAGATTTGATTTTAATGAGGTCTATATACTTGAGAATTGAATTAAACTTAAGGTCTAAAGACTCAAGGATTGACTTGGGCTCAAGGTCAGGGACTTGGATATCTTGAAGTTTTTATTTCATGTAATCGGGGTGTGACTAAGCCAGTAACCAATAGTGATGCAAAGATTCTCCTGTGAAAAGATGGATTTGATTTATTTACTAACCATGGTCTAATAATGGTTTAGAACAATCTGTTTATGTTAGCTCTAGCTTTATGAAAAGGACAACACAGATATCTCAGAAAATTATGTATTTAATGATTTCAAGTTATTAACAACAAAGTAAACTTTACGTGGCTCCCTCTGACATCTAGCAAATCACATGGTTAAAAAAATGCCTTCAAAAATTAAACAGCCTCCAATAGATATATTTAACTTACAGACATTCTATAATTGTTCAGGTCTAAACTCGTTGATCTACTTAAGATTTATTTCTTGTAATAGAGTTCAGTGGCGTTAAATCTGTCTGGTACGATAGGTCACTTGCCAATACATAGAAAAGCATCGGGGAGTTTAGGCAGTTTTAAATAATAGCAACCCCAGTCACTCTGCATCCAATGAGATGATTTTTACTTCAATAATGAGAGACTTGCGATTTGACTTGAAAAACGGATCTGTGTACATCTCTGATAAGTCTTTAAACATTGAACACATGCCAAGCTGGTTAATAAAAGCAAACTTCTCATCGTATGGTATCTCATATTTTGTATTCAGAACCCCCTTCCTCTGTTTTTGTCTGGACACGAACATGAAACTAGCTTGGTCGCGTCTCAAAGTCGTTCAAACTGAACAGCGCCAAAGCCTTTTTGTATTTACTCGAAACAGACTGAGATAAGCGTCTGTGTGTACAGAATGTCTCAGCAGATCACCGCCATGATGTGATTCACCTCAAGTCTTTGGTACAATGTTGTGGCTCAATAGGGTGAGAAGTATTCTCTCTGGTATTGCTGAGAGTCTCCGTGACCTTGTGGTGAGATGAGACGGGGGAGCTGCCTAGAGCCCACTGCCACAGTTTAATTACTACTGGCAAAGAATGGCTGCTGGAGTCTGTGAGAATTGAGAGTTGCTCAGTGAATGATGTGTTTATGTGTGGATCCGATAGCCTGTAAATTATCTTAAGTGTATGCAAGGGGTGTGTTTAAGACAACTTTCCAAAAAAAAAACACTATCCTGACTTTGCTGATTGTTTCTCTGAAAGCAATCTGACGTCAGCAACTATGCTCACATATCAAATGTGTTTTGTATTTCACCTAATCAAAGCTGTTCAAGGTAAAATAAAGGATAGCTTGTTCTTTTAATAATACTACTGATCTTTGACATATTTTGTCGCGCTTCTACACTGTCCTTCTTTACATTGTGCACCAGTGTCACATGAGTTCGTATGCAAAGCAATTTTTTTTTTAAATCAATCTGCAAAACCTTTGACCTGCTCTCAGTGCTGAACAAAGACATTTTGCACCAGATTTCTCCCGGACATGAAATAAATTGAAAATGTGGGTTATATCCATTTATGATTTTTTTTTTTAGAATGAAAGGATTGGAAAGTCTCGATTAAAGTATAAAATACTTATTTATCAACAGATTCCCACAAACATCTTTGTTAGTCTTATTTATGAAACCTAAAAAATTCATGTTTGACAAGAAAGTATTTATTGGGATACTAACTAAAAAAAGGCAACAATTACAAGACCTTTGATTTCATGGCAGTATTAACATGCTTTTCTGATAAACCAAGAAGAACTTTTATATTTTTATAAACTTTTAACTAACTATTGAATCATGTAATACAAGGAGGGTTATTGCTTATACTTAAAAACAACCCCGTGAAGTCAATAATTCTAGACTATCTATTACTCTATACAATAATCAGTGACTTTAACAACAATGTATTGCTCAGTAGAAAATTTAAAAAAAAAATCTGTTTTATTTAATCTTGCGGCAACTGTGGCTCAGAAGGTTGAGAAGTCTTTTGCAATCGGAAGGTTGTGAGTTTTATTCCAGCTTCTCCTTGTCACATCTGTGTGCCCCTGGGCAAGGCACTTACCTTCCAGTTGCCAATGATCTATATGTTGTCCTGTGAATATGTGTGCATTAGTGAGTGTGATTGGGGGAATGCGGCTATGGCGTAATGTGCGAGTGATCAGTATGACTAGACAGGTACTATATCAACTCGGTCCATTTACCTTTAATCTTTGAAAGTAGATAATTTGGTCATCTCCTTGCCAACTTTATTCTGTCCATCTTAATCTTCAGAGAGCCACTTCAATCAGCTTGATTTGGGAATATCACCAGCTCCTTTTAAAAGACACAGAGGCTTCTCCTACTGTGTTGAGCACCCGACTGGGATCAGTTCAATGTAAATTAAGGAAATGCTGGAAAGACCACTTCGAAGCCCTCCTAGATTAGTGAGTGATTTTGGATTCAGCAGAAGTGAGGTTAATTCTAAAATTTCATTGTCGCCTATAACCCATGTATTGTTTTATAAACCTGTTTTGTTGATGTGTGAATTTAAATCCAGTGGGTCTGTAAAGAAAGTGGCCAATTTTGTGAGCCAAACTCAGGATTTTGCATCGAGTAAGTGAAAAGTTGTGTTATCTGCTAAATTGCTTTGGACTTTTTGCAGAGTATGATGATGAACATGATTATTTTGTCAAGTTACAACCACAAATCTAAACATATATATTTGTAGGATTTTAGGTGATGGAGCAACACAAAGTAACATAAAACTGCAAAATAGGAGAAAAAGAATAGACAACATTGGATTTTATTTACAATTTGAAAAATGTGAGGAGCACCTTTGGATTTAGCCCCATTTATTCAAAAGCCTATAAATAAAACCCAATGCCCTCAATTATCTTCCCCACTCCCCTAATTACTGAATAGGGTTCATCTGTGTGTACTTAAATCTTACTGTAAATATGAAAGTTGGGTGAAAGCCTCAGATGTTTGTTAGAGAACAGTAGCTAGCAGACGGCATTATGAAGACCAAGGAACGCACCACATAAGTCAGGAATAAAGCTAAAGTTGTGAAGCTGGGGGAAAGTATGAAACAATGTCCGCAGCTTTTAACATTTAATGCATTACTGTTTAATCTTTTTTCTCAAAACTAAAAAGATTAGCGAGAGAAGCAATGAAGAGGCCTATGTTAACTCTGAAAGATGTAGCGATCCACAACTCAGGTGGGTGAGTCTGTTGACACAACGGCAATTAATAAGAGTGGCAGGATGGGGCCAATTTTTAAAGAAAGCCGCTTGATGTCACTTTTGTGGTCAGCCACCAGTTACGTAGGGGACAAAACTAACATGTGAAAGAAGGTGCTCTGGTCAGATGAGACAAAAATTTTACGTTTTGACCTACAAGCACAACACTATGTGTGGCATAAAACAAACAAGTCACATCAACCTGAAAATAAAAATAGAGAAAAAAAAAAAGTAGAGAAACGAGTTGATGGCGGCATCATGCCGTGGGTATGCTTTCCTTTGGTGGAGAAAAGGTTGTTGGGCAGATGTATTCAGCAAAATGCCGGATGATGCTGGAAAAAAAAAAAACCTGTTGTAAAACCAAAATACTTTATACTTTGGTGCAGGTTCACCTTAAAAGGATACAACAACCCTAAGCACCCAGCCAGAGCTACAATAGAATGTGTTAGCTCAAAGTAGAGTCATTGGTGCTCCCCTTTTTGTGAATATATCTCCAAGGCCCTTTATACTTTAAGGCCCTAATTTATAAGTTATATATTTTTTATTTTAACATTTAACTTTAAGATACATCAAGGTAAATTTACTATCAAACTTTAGTTCTGCACCAGGGATTATTGGTCCTGCATTAAATCTATCTGGATTTTTTCCATGACCTGTGAATTACTAGTAAATTTCTCATTATCTCTTTGTAGCCCATCTGCTAACAATAGATCATTCAGATTTCATTTTGTCCCTTTTTTTAATTCATATCCATGAGGACATTTAAAAAATATGAACAATTTGATAGGATGCCAGTGAGATTATCACCTTAATCCCTATATTGAAGAGTTGCTAGAATTTTTTAAGGGTTTGGTGAACTTTTAAGAAATGTACTCATGTATCTCCTAACCTAGAACAAGAATTATGATATCCTCATGTTAATCACAATCACGAATCACAGGTTGTGCCTAATCTCTGAAAAGTATGTAATTAAACCATCACTGATTTATATCACTCATCATAATAAGGCAGAACACTAAAATAAAGCAGAGCACCTTATGCCACATCCACTGGTAATGTCTTAATACTCTGCACTATTAAAATGTCCGTTATGCACAGGTTGTGTAAATCTTTCCTTCATGTTTCTTCCAGGCTTTTCAGGGTGGAAAATTAAACAAGTGCCACAAATCTACACATGTAATGACAACAGTCATTCATCATATATATCTATATATATATATATAGATATATATATATATATATATATGGCAGAATAGGCATTAGTGACTTCTTTACTCTTAAAAAAACACATGAGGTTCACATGTGCAAAATAACATATGAATATGTGAACACATGTGGTTATATATAAATAAAGAATCATCTGAGAAATTGTGTGGAATATTTGGAGATTTTGTAGAACCTCAAGTGTGTTTTGCACGTAGGAAACATGGGTTTTGGAACATTTTGATTTTGGTATAATGTGTCTTTAAATTATGGTGCAGTAACATGTGAAAAACTTTTGGGAAAAGGTTGTAAAAGTTGAAATATGCTAAAACCTGTTCAACAATTACAAGAAGGCTTTGATTGTTGTAATGCAATAACATTACATTTTCCCCATTGTTTTATGTACAATAAAGGCAAAACAAAAAAAATCTACAGTTTCGTTTTCAAGAGTGATACTCCTTTTACGCCATTATATTATTTTTTGAGAGATGTATGTAGCAGGGTTGCTGGTAATTATGGCAAATGCACTTTATTTTTACTTTCTTTACACCTTATCAATAAAAACACATTTTTCAGAAATATTTACTCAGCTAATATGCACTGCTTTTGTTCACATCTCACTCTTACACACTTAAATCTTTCCCAGTATATTTTATAAATTGATTATGTACTGCATTTAGTTCATTGCCTTGTAAAAGCCCTGGAAAAAGTACATGAGGTAAAAAATGTATCTCTTAATTTTTCTGCCCTTTTTATTGTAAGAATGATTTACAGAGCTTGTCCTTCAAATATGCTTTGGTTGCAGTTGTTGAAGCTGGTAGTATGGGTTGGTAAGAAGCCAATTAGTGTTATAGGTTCCAGCGGATTCTATGCTTGGTCTGTGTACAGCTGTATTTGTATCTCAAGATGCTTTTGACTTACCAACCAAAGGATTAATCAAGCTACTGAGCTGCTTTTCTCTTCAAATCAGACTATTGCCTGCATTTTTACTGATGTTTGAAGAAAATTAAAAGTGTTGCTTTGTTCTTATGCTTACATTATAACCCAATTATTGTGCACATTTCTCTTCTTTGAATCTGTGATGTGATGAACGCCTTATAACAAAGAAAAAGAATGTATGATTGCCATTGATTGAGCTTGCTAGGTACATTTATCACTTATACTTACTGTTAAAAGCACAAACAACAAAAAGGAGACAGCACATGAAAGCAGGAGCGTATACATGTTTTATTTAACTCTCAAAGAAGGATTCTCTGTTGAATTTGACTGAATTTTTGTCATGTTCTGTCATTACAGCTGTCATTCGCAGCGACAACCCCGGTTCTGGCAGATAAGAAAAAGTACCCCAACTTCTTCCGCACCGTCCCATCCGACAATGCTGTGAACCCAGCAGTGGTCAAGTTTCTCAACTTCTACAACTGGAGTCGTGTGGGGACCCTCACTCAGGACGTTCAAAGGTTCTCAGAGGTTAGTTCTTTGTGTAGGTTTTATCTATGTGGACTACATTACAGAGAGTAAACCTGGTCCCCAACCTGACAATCATTTCTTAACCGTGATAGTTAAAGGTGGGCTATTATGAAACATTCACCTTTTGTTCCATTTCTATACATCCATTTGGGCCTCTAGTGCTTCTAGAAACAGTCCAATCGCAAAAAAACAAACAAGTAAACAAAAACAAAACAAAAAGCATCCAGCTGTTGTCTGGAAAACGACCTGTTTAAAAAAAACTACCCATTATTATGTCACAATCAGCTGGACAGTGCCTAACCTAGTAACTTTAGACAAGTCAAATACTGCAACTAGCAACCTCATCCCAGCCCAGTACCTCACCTGGCAACACAAGCAAAAAGTAAAATTGTAGCATACAAATATTTGACTATAAGACTTTTATATTGCATTTTACTTTAAAACATCAAAAACCGGATCTAAAACATCCTAAATGCCTCGTAGAAGTATCTTACACAAACCAACACTTTCTAAAAACATGACACAGATAATTTTCTAGGCAGTTGAGAAGAAATAACAGGAAACTTGGCTTTCAACGTAACTCTGGAACTCTCTCTAAAGAGGCGTTCACGTCGAACGCAAAAAAGGTGAACAGAGCAAGTGATTTACATGTTATGCCTCAGTAAAGGCGCGATCAGAAGCAAATTAATGGCCGGCAATGTGAACGATGAGTTTCAGGTGACACAGGGCAGCAGGTCCTCATACTGGGTTCTGGACAAATGGAAGTACTGCTGGAACAGACCATTGATCCAGATGAAGCTCCAGATGGTGGTACTTGCAGAACTGGGTGCATCTCTGGATTCTATCTGGTGAACATAGGGGTGCCAATGCAGTTTCATGGCTTTCCACATTACATACAACAGTCGCTTGGTAAAACCCATGTCCCCCATGGTGAGTTGTACTGACAAAAGGAGTCGACAAGTGCATTGACGCTACTCCTATTAGATGACGAGGTGAAGCGATCTGGACACAATTTCACGTTATTGTCTACGCGTGGTCAGCACGAATTGTCTGTGAGAGAGAGGCAAAATGTCAAGCGACAAACGTGAAAAACTTGCTTCTTTTTTTTTTTATTCGCTGTGAACGTACCGTAAGGGTAGCCCTGTAAGATTAGGCTACTTATGGGACTTTTTCATGGACCCTGTCTGCCCCGCTCCACTATACTCATCCCTGCCCAAAATCACTGTACCACTTTTGGTTTTCAACAGACTCGGTAACCCAGTGGCTGTAGGCCCTAGCTTTGAAATATGGTGCTTTTTATTTTTATAGGCTGAACATTAGGTATTCGCATTGCGCTGTGCTGATTCGGTGGAGTTTTCTTTGGGTTAGATCAACGGCGGAGGGGCAAAGCTCCAGGAGCTGTGAGCGACAGCCTCTGGGGCAAGGAGCGAAGCGGGAACCCCACGCAGAGGCTGCTGAGAGATAAGCCGTCCCGCAGAAGCCCTCCAGAACCTTGGTCCACGCTGCCTCTCTCAGGCCTTCTCTGTCCAATACAAGGCTGCAGACGCGGCTGCTCTGCCCTCTACCGCACACACACACAAGACTGGTTAGATCAGCGGCCATGAAGAACAACTTTTTGAACCACACAGTCCTTGTAGACCAAACTTCACAGCTTTCAGCGTAGTGAATCCAGTGTTTCCTTCTCTGTAGTACTGAGTCGGCAAATCAGAGTTGATTTTATTTCACTTAAGACCTCAACTGTACTTGACGACCGCCATACTACCTCCTGAGTAGGAATGCAAAAATCCAGCAGAGAAACTCTCAAAGCGCACGGTGTGGAGTAGAGTACTACGTATAAACATTGAGTTGGAGGAGGGCGCGGCCAGTTGCTGCTTACTTGCATAACATTGGCAGAGCTCTAAAAACAGTTCATTCTTAAGGGAGCCCAAAATATGTGAAACTGAGGAGGTGAAATCTCTTTATATGAGAATGATTTTGTGCAACAAATGTAATGAACATGTTTTGTGTAGCTCATAGACCTATCCTAAATGTATAAAAGGAAGCATAATAGGTCACCTTACATGACAGTTGTTGTTCCACTTAATTTCTTTGTTCTGTATACCCACTTAAGATTCTTTTCTGTACCGATGTATCAGCTTATATGTGGCAATATGAGAAACCTGTCTGCCAGCAGCTTTAGTGGGAAAAAAAAAACAACATCCTGGTCCTGATTATGTATTTATCTGATTATATCTAACAAATACTTTTAACGGACTGTATCCTAGATTTGTGAATGGAGTTGTTTACCCAACAATTCATGTCTCGGTAGAGCCAACTCTCACATGACTATGCTGTGTGAATTTTGATAAAGCCAGAACAGTTTAACTCATTAGGACCTGATGCAACATACGAGTAATGCCTTAGATCTGAACAAGTTCATTTAGAGCTTTTCTTTTTTTCATTGCACCTCTCTATAAAAGACATTTTCAAGTTGCATTAAGGTGAAGAGTTACATCAGTATTATAGGCCAGAATTTATCACACTCTCATTCAGGGGAGAGTTCTTCCCTTAAGGTGATTCACCAACTACAGGCTAAAGGACCACATTGTCCTTTAAAATTTTACCACTGTCATTAAGCTACTGTCAATATGATTTTATTGGCTGGCAGTTATTCACATTAAATGCTTAGTTGGTTGAATTATTATTCTTTGCTCACAGGACCTAATAAGTTCATTTCTTAAGAGATTTATAATAAGATTAAACCCACTGAAACAAAATATGATCATTAAAGTGAGGAAATCTGGACTAATTATGTAATGATAATAACAAATAAGCAACTCTTATCATCATTTACAACATGCTCCAGGGCTTTTTTTACTGGCTGACTTTGGAACTCAAAGCAGATTTAGGAATCAGTCTCCTCATTTCTTTCTCCAACTTTATTTATTGCTCTCTGACATTTGACACTATTGCTGATCTAGTTCAGTTTGAAATAATGTGTCTAGTCAGGAATGTCTAACCTGAGACAGAGTCAAGATCAATGGGTGAAGGTTGCAATAATGTGAGAGCTTTATTGCAATCAGAATGCTGTAGTTGTTGTTACACAATGTTGAACGTTTCAAATCCCCACAACACTGAGAGACAAAAGTGACGGATCCAATCATGAAAGGAAACAAAAAAGGGAAACAAAAACCTTTTTAAAGAACAAAAATAACTTCTAGCTGACAGTAGTTGTTAATGTTAATATAATGAGCCACAGCTGTTTGTGTTTTGGTCTAACTTGAGTTTGGCTTCTTATCATTTTATTGGTATTGTTATTAGGGTCTTTACATATTAGTTAAGAGTAGCTGTAAGTAAGATATTTGCTGTAAAATCATCCTAAATCATTCTCTTTTGTCACTTGGGATGGAAGTAACGTTCCCTATAAACAATCGGCCCTCTCCATCAACAATGTCTTAGTCAAGTTTTTCTCGTTTCAAACCTAGAAGTACGGTCCGGAACTACTTTGGTTCAGAGTGTAGCTCGTGTTTACTTCCTGGTTCCTGAGCCAATCATAGGAGAGTTCCCAGAGTTCCCAAAACAGAGCGAAACAATTTTTATTTTATATTAGTAAAAGAGCAGCAGAATAAGAGAAGTGGACCAGAAATAGAACAGAATACAACATTATATATTTATCCTGTGGAAGTAAAAATTCAGTGGAGTTTCAGAACTGCAGGACAGTTGAGTAAATAATGGCGGGTCTCTGTGAAAGGCATTGTGTATGTGTTGTTCCTTATTGTTCCTTTAATTCCTTTAGGTTGAGTTTGTTATTACTCATCTTGTACTGTGCACTTTGGTTTAGAATCTGTTTCCATTTAGTTTCTCCTGTGTCCATTTCTCTTCCTTGACTCAGCTTCCTATTTAGATTCTACACCAGCTGCTCTGCAATCTGTTGATTATACTCACCTGCTTTCCATCTCGCTCATTTATCCAGTTGGATTCCACGCTCCCTACACTAGCAATACTAATTCTGTCAGGGATAAATACTTGGTAATTTCTAAGCGTTTCTCTTTAATGAACGGCCCATGTTCCCCATCCCCGTCAGGAGATGCTCAACTCTCCTGACACAGTGGGAGTTTTTAGTACAGCCATCCTCAGAAACTGGGCCTGTTTACAAAATGCAGAAATATTCATCAAGGCAGGTAAAAAATATGTTGGGACTCTCTTTCCTAGCAGGAATGTGAGTTTACTTTGAGCTGAAAGTAAAGGAGGTGGGCGATTTTGTTGGCAGGGCGGGGCGCCCCCCCTGTAGAACGGTAAAGGAAACACTGACATTTAAAGTATTTAGGTGCTAAGCCATTCAGTGATTTATAAACTAACAGAAGTATTTAAAGTCTGTTCTCTGAGATACATGAAGCCAGTGGACTTTAGAACTGGGGTGATGTGCTCTACATTCTTAGTCTTAGTGAGGACGCGGGCGGCAGTGTTCTGGATCAGCTGCAGCTGTCTGATCCACTTTTTAGGCAGACCTGGGAAGACCTTGTTGCAGTGATCAATTTCGACTAAAGATAAATACATGGATTAGTTTTTTCAGATCATCCTGGGACATTAGTCCTTTAACCCTGGAAATGTTCTTCAGGTGATAAATGGCCGACTGTGTTTAAACGTTTTTGGAGGTTCAGGTTTGAGTCCACAGTAAACCCTGATTTCCCACCTGATCAGTGGTTACTAGCTGAAGCTCTGCACTAACTTTTGATCGCTCCTCTATTGGTCCAAAAATTATTACTTCAGTTTTTTACTTTAGTTTTGTTCATATTAAATTGAAGAAACTTTCGGCACATCCATGCATTGATTACTTCTAAGCATTTACTCAGAGCTTGAATGGGTTCATAGTCACTGGTGACATGGTGATGTACAGTTGTGTGTCGTCTGCATAGTTATGGTAGCTGATGATGATTTTTTATGATCTGAGCTAGAGGGAGCATGTAGATATTGAATAGGAGGGGACCCAAGACGGACCCTTGGGGAACCCCTCATGTGATTTTTGCTGTCTCTGATGTAAAATTACCTACTGACACAAAAAAAGTCCCTGTCCTTTAAGTAGGATTTAAACCAGTCGAGTATTGTACCAGAAAAGCCAACCCAGTTTTCCAGGCGCTCTGACAGAATGGAGTGATCGACAGTATTGAATGCTGCACCGAAGTCCAATAGTCCCAGCACTGTGGTTCTTCCACAGTCTGTATTTATATGGAAGTCATTAAACACCTTGATAAGGGCAGTCTCTGTACCGCGGTGAGCATGAAAACCTGACTAGAAAATGTCAAAGTGGCTGGTCATTGTTAAGAAGGTGTTTAATTGTTGAAACAGCTTTTTCAATAATCTTACTGATAAAGGGTGGCTTTGAGATGGGCCTGTAGTTCTGCAGTAGTAATTTGTCCAAATTTTCTTTTTCAGCAGCAGTTGATAATTGCTGTTTTTAGGGACTGGGGGAAAACACCTGTTAAAGTTATTTGACATTCTGGAAATGGTAAAAAGTGATTTTTTTGGTCCTGATTAGTACTTTTGACTTGCCATTTAAATTCTGCTATTGTTGCCATAAAATAAGCCATACAGTTTTGACAGTCTGCATAATAAAGAGCGGGTCCCTCGTTTGGTCAACATACAACATTGATCATTCAATGCATAATGTTAAAGCAGTCCCGGAGACCTTTTTATTAAAAAGTTCCACAATACACCTGCAAAAATGACCTTCTCCTTGAGCAGCCTTGCAAGTTGGTGGCTTGAGATGGCCAAATGCAATGGTAGTGCACACTTTACCAAGGTAACGGTTGTGAAAGGGTAGCATCCCACGTTCTAATCCCCACATTTCATCTGTTTGACACCTTGGCTCTATGGCTGCCTGCATTGGCAGTTCTGAGGTGTAAGGGCAGCAGGTTAACTTAACAAATTGATTTCTGGAAAGTTTAGAGTCTGGATGAACACCATATCACCTGCTCTTTAAGTCATTTGTATTGACAATGTATGGACTGCTACTGTAAGGTTGTTAACTCATAGGAGCAAGGAGATTTGGGCTTTGAGTTCTAAGGTTAAGGTATCGGCATACAATCTGCCTGTGTCTGCTTGTAGTCATAATGTTAAACAGTTTATTATTATTTATGCATTTAAATAGAATCCGTGCTATTGCATAAACCACGTCAGATATCTAAATATAAAAAATACATAATAGACATGTCAAGTGATAAAATGAACGTGACAGTTCGTTCTGCTGCGAAGAGGGTAGGATGTGGTAAAGGTGGAGTAAGAATGAGAAGTCTCATTGTAAATCTTGGAGAGACCAAATCCCTTTATCACGCTCTTCCTGAAAGCACCGAGGGGCTTAGGACAGGAGGAAGACAGACAGGCAGATTCAATCAGCCCGCCATGAGATTGGCCTCTAATCCTGATTTACAAATATTCAAGCATAGCTTCCACACCTCATGATTCATGCAATCTTCTGTCAAGTTCAAAGCTTGCTATTCTGCAGTAACTTTTGGAAACTGTGTACAACGCTGCAAATTGTTGATGAAAAAAAGAAGGTGTTGTTTTGATGCAGTCACGAATAAGAAGAGAAAAAAAATGAAGAATAAAAATATTACACTGCACATTAGTCAATATTTAGTTTAGATTATTTAGATTATTTAGATTTTATCATCCATATCTTATACTAAGAGCTAATGTTGATATCTTTGACATTTGCAGTCATAGCAATCTAACTGAGTGTGAAATACATCATTTTTGTCGTCAATATAAAAACAGATCAAATCAGCACTGTATTTATCTTTAAAGCAATCATTGCAAAGGCAAAAAAGGAAAAACAAATCAACGCTCAAGGAGAGCGTTCACTTATCTGTTTTACCCTGTAAACAAAACCAAATAAAAAAATGACACCAGCTAACTACCATAGCTTTGTAAAACCTACCTAAAAAATAATAATAATAAAATCATTTGGATTTACTGAATATTTTAAAATCCAACTAGAATTAAAAGATTAATGTTGTTACTGTTTCCTGGCCATCTCCTGATTTAATATATCTTTCCCAGATAAAGGTTTCAGTGTTCCCTTCTCTTTGAATAGACGCTTTTCCTTATCGCTTATTTTAAGTAGACTGAATGGAAAGAAATGTTAATATCTTAGCATAAGTCAGTGCAGTAACAGCACTGATAATACCCGCCGTTTCTTGCTTGTTTATATATGGAAAAAAGTATTGCTTTGATAGTGTTGCTAGTGTGGCTGCAAGTTTCCTGTTTTCAATTGTTCCTTAATGCATGACATTTATAGACCAATGACTGAAAGCAACCAGCATCTTGTGCTTCAGTTAATATGTAATTATTTTCCTAAAACTATGTTTACCATCATTAGTACTGACAGCTGATACCAGGTGTTCTGGCATTGTAATTCACATATTTGAAAAGTAAAACTTAAAACGTTAATCCACTTATTTAATCCAACCCTTCTCCAAAACATAATAGTCTATTTATCTGTTTCCTTATTTCAAATGATACAATAATAAGTTTAATAAGAGTTAAACCATAATCAATTTGTATACTCCGTTATATATATTTCTATATCGACAACCAATAAAAGAAAGTTCCATTGCAAAATTACTATAATAGGAAATAATTATTGTTCCTGAAAGAACAACCAAATCCTGCCAATATGCATATCCTGAACACCCACTGACATATATACACACATTATTACAGTTATTTATAGTATACAGAAGCATGTTCAGCAGGAATACATACACACTCACACCCATCCTTGATTAATGTACATCGTGAAGACCTTTGCCTTGACTTCCATAGACTTTCATTCATCTTCAAGCCTTTCTGTGACCTAACCATGACCCTAGCCCTAAATTTTACCAGTTTATACCTAACACTAACCCCGCCCTAAACCTAATAGACACCTTCAAAAGAGTCAAGAGTGTTTTTATTGTCACCACGTGTTACCGTGGCAAAATTTCTCCTTGGCTACTCCGGTTCACATTAAGCACGATGAAGGCAAACTGACAAACACACAGGACCAAACCCAACCCCTAGCTCAGAAAAAAAGCGAGGTAAAATTCGCTCAGCTGTAAGTACAGCACACACACACTAATATATCTCTCTCTCTCTCTCTCTCTCTCTCTCTCTCTCTCTCTCTCTCATATATATATATATATATATATATATATATATATATATATAAATATATATATATATATATATATATATATATATATATATATATATATATATATATATAACACATCCTAGATGGATTAATGAACTATTCTTATTAAATACTTTGATCTTTACATAAGTGAATGTGCTGACAACAAAATCACCCAGAAATTAGCAATGGAAATCAAATTTATTAACCAATGGACGTCTGAATTTAGAGCCACGCTCAAAATTAAAGTGAAAAACACACTACAGGCAGATCCAACTTTGATGTAATGTCCTTGAAACAAGCCAAAATTAATGTGTGGCCTCCACGTGCCTGTATGACCTCCCTACAATGCCTGGGCATGCGTGAGGTGCATGAGGAGGCAAATGGTCTCCCGAGGGATCTCCTCTCAGACCTGGACCAACGCATCCGCCAACTCCTGGACAGTCTGTTGTGCAACGTGGTTGTTGGTGGATGGAGCGAGACATGATGCCTTTATTGGCACTGGTAGCTTTCAACTAATGAAAGCCTGCTTTATTTTGGCATAGTGACACAAATTGGCTGTGTACATTACTTTTTTATCTTCCAGGTGTGTGGTTTTCTATTACATTCTTAGTGTTTTTACAGTTGCTGATGCACTCTTTGACCTGTCCCTAGACACCTGTTGGTCTAGGAGAAAGTTTTACTGGGGGAAGATGAAACAATAATTACATTTTATTGCAGTTAAAACCAAGCAATTAGTTTATAAACCTGGAGATTAACTTATTCTCTGCAGTTTGTCCACAAAAATATCTGGAATCCTACTAAAATATATCAAGAGCTCAATTATCAATAAGCAATATCAAAATAGAAAGTGAGCATTTTAGTATTCGCTTAGCCCTAAAGCAAACTTATCAGCAAGGCCTCAGCCGCAGGAGAAAAACGGATACTGTGGCATCCAGAATGTCATACCTGTCATACCAATAGTAAGGTAAACCATTTAATGTAGTGTAGAAATGTAGTGTGTTATTTTACTACACTTTAAGGCTACCAGGTTTTGATATATTGTATGTGCCAGGATCTGTATTGGAATAGCTTTTTCTAAAATCAAGCATAAAACATGTATTCATCAGGGCATGATGTCTTTTATTTTCTCCACATCACAAAAAAACATTTACAAGTACTTGACTGCAAATGAATAGCAAATGTTTAAGGGACACATCATGAATGACATTCAGAGATCAAGAAGAAATAATTAACGAGAGCACTTGTATAGATTACAAAAAAAAATCGGATCATTGGTGGCAAATGTTCAAAGAAATTTGGGGCGGCTCGAGACTTTTGCACAGCGTTGCTCCTCTCTTTTTCACCCTGTGTCCCCCTGCTACTCCTCTCTAGGGGGGACTGCTCCCAAGGTTAATGTTATTTAACGCTTGTTAAGGATTCAGTCGGTGGCTTGCTTGTCCCACACAAACACCTACAGTCTGGTGTCCCCTGGGAATGTAACCTGTAAGTGAAAGTCATCACGTCACTTCTATTTTTAGGCCACAATGAAGCACACACTTTGGTGCACATGTGTTTCTAGACGGACGCTAATGTTCCATTAATGGGGCATTTGTGGTTTATTGCAGCTATAGATGTGTATGAGTAAGGGCCAGGTATTTGAGAGTATTAAAACGCCTATTCACACAACACACATCCTCTAAAAACACAGACACACAGCAATCAACATTATTGAAATTGCCAGACAAACAGGGCTCGCCCAGGAACAGAGCAGCAATCATCAGTCAGTCAGTGGGATGACAGACCTGCCTGAGAGCAGGATTAGAACTCTATCCTCTGCCTGACTCCCTCTTCGCTTGAGTGTTTAATTATACTATGATGCTGATAAATGCAGCAGAAATTACTGTCTCAGCACCCACTCTATTGCACAATCTTTCCTTCTCTGCTTTTCACAGACATCGTTCTCAAAAGTTGACTGAATTGTCATGCCTTATAAGTAAAAGGACATTGCTCCGTGAACCTCTCTCTACAATTAGTCCTTCACGACATCGGCAAAGGAAGTGCACGGTCATGAGAGCAGCCAATTTGAGCAAAAATGTGTCATGCTATGCAGTGTAAGCGCCGGACTGGCAGTACTGCCTTTTGGAGGAGCGCAGCAGTTCAGATGGTGATGCATTGCAGCAAAGCAGTAAGAAAACAGTACACTAGCATTTTTTTTTTTAAATTACATACACTTTCATACACTTCATCTTGTGCCACCTCAACCCAGGATCCTGTTTTTAGACTTCAGCTTGGCCTTTAACATAATCAACCCTGACATCCTCCACCAGATGTTCACCCAGCTTACAGTGCTTCCCCCTGCCTGTCAATGGAGAACGAGCTTCCTGACCGACCGCCAGCAGCAGGTGAGGCTGGATAGCATCTTCTCCCAACCTAGAACAATCAACACTGGCGCCCCCCAGGGATGCGTCCTCTCCCCTCTCCTCTTCTCACCGTTTACTATTGACTGCACATCTGCAACCCATCCGTGAAACTCCCAGAGTTTGCAGATGACACCAGTCTCAGTCTGTATACAGACAGGAGGCGGATGGGCTGGTTATTCAGACTCTTACCTTCGGGCCGGCGTCGCAGAGCGCTGATGGCTAAAATGAGCCAACACAGAGCCAATTTCTACCCCCAAGTTGTGACTGTGATGAACACTTTACAGTCAGGGTGGCAAGCTATTCTACTGAGGGGAAAAATAAACTAAAATCCCCTGTACATACTGCTCCTGTTCTTACTCTGCTAGCATGCTAATGTTTTCTCTGTTACAGATTATAGTTGCTGTCCACTTACTGTTACTTGTCTGCCTGTGTCTTTTTCACGATGCGAGCATTGGAATCTCAAGTCAAATTTCTTCTTTGTACCCACAAACCAGCAGAATAAAGTGGGTTCTGTTTCTGATAAGTTACTTTATCAGTTTAAACAAGATATTTACATCCACTGTACAGAACTAATGATACTAATTATATTCATCATGTTTAACGTTAAAGGGGACATATCATGCTTTTCAGTTCTTCCTTCTCACAATGAAATCCTTCAGCTGTGGTATTTTGGCCTGAATTCATACTAATTAAAAGGCGGGGTTCCACTGGCCCGCCCATTTTCGCACGCCCTATTCAACTCCACTTTGCTCAGATTACTTTCGCCCTCTTCAGTGATTCGGCCGGCCTAGAAAGGCCTGAAAGAAGGAAATGAGAACAGGTTAATAAAACTGATGTTTAACCACAGTGAAATTATTTTTGTTGGTTTGATTTTCGGGCTCAATCATTGGCTGAACCAGGAGAGCGGGCTTCAGACGTTTCCCACGATAAAGCCTCTGCAGAGCAGACAGAGGTCCCGGAGAACACCGTTGTTTTGCCCGGGGCCGGGGACACCTAGTTTTTGCCTTATCCATGGCAGAAGCGAGGAGAACACCTTGGCAGCTTTAAAGATTTTCAACGGCAGTGGCATTATTTTCATGGCTTTGAGTGCGTGCTTGTACGTGCAGCGGGGTGCTGTGTCAGCAGAGGGAGCGTTATGTTTGACCGAGTTCGAGCTACTTTCTGCGAGACAACTCTGCGGAAAGTACCCTGCTGCTCCCCACTGGTGCTTTATGCAGAAAGACGGGCCGACAGCAAGGAGAGGCAGACAGCCGCTGCCTTGTACCGCATCATGTGGATGGATGGACACTTCAGAGACAAAACTTGAACAGCTTTCAGTGTGAAATGAGAGAAAGACTTGATAAATCTACAGATCCAATACAGCGTGTCTGGGTATAGAAAGCTAAAGTGTCTTTTATTTATATATATATATATATATATATATATATATATATATATATATATATATATATATATATATATATATATATATATATATTTATATATGGCTCATGGTTTTAAAACAATACAATTATATTTTTCAGTTTGACCAACTCTGTTCGCTCTTCCGTTTTTCTGGACTTTCTAAGAGCAAACCTTCTAATTTCTCCTTGCCGGCGTGGCCAGTCACCGAGATGAGCAGCCTACACTCAAAACTTTTCTTGAGCCAGCACCATTTGACCTTTCTCTTCAGCAGAGCCGCAAAAACCGGGGCTGGTGTAAGGGAAAAAAAAAAATGTTCCTTAAACATTCAAAAGTGAGCGAAGCGGAGCTGTGCGGTGCGCGGCCATTATACCAGCCAGTGGAACTGGGGCTCTTAGCTCCACAGCCTCTCTTTTACCCATGTTATGTGATAAGCCTGAGGGAAGCTCGTTTTGGTGTAGTCTCTTAAATGAAAATGAGGCGCTTCACACCCTGTTCCCCTCCAGGTTGCAGAGCGTTCTGCTCCACCCTGTTCGACCATTTTTGTAGTATCCTGGGGGACGGTGTAACCAATTTTGTGGGTTAATACACCCAACAACCGAGCATTTTCACTTATTCACTTGTAGCGTCGGCATCCTTCAGCTTGGAGTACCAAATCAAACACAAATACTTTGTTGAGTTGCTAAAAACAAAACAAACAAAAAAAAACATAATAGAGAATAGAGAGAACTGAACGGCTTGAAAAATATGACCTAAACAGAATATAAAGATATCTATGCAGCACCTGGACCGACTACATTCAACTTTTCCCCACTCCTAGGGACTTCAAGTATACAAAGAAGTGGATTTTGCACAAAATATTCCCTTTTAATACACAGTTTGACCCTATAAGAATTATTTTAAGGGGGTTTGAGGTTAGTTTAAAATTTTCCAATCGATATCCCTTATTTTCAGCCATGTTTGTATAAATGAAAGAATAATACGCTCACACGTATTATGCTGCTGCTCTTTCTGCCATTCATGCCACACATGACAAAGTTATAAAAATGGGGAAGTGTCCTGCGAGACACCTTTCTAGCAACCAGCAACACTTTTGTGTGGCAAGTATACAGTTGCCACAGAGAGTAGATGTTATGCTCAGTGGTATTAAAATTGTAACTCCTTAAACTGGTCTACCTTAAAACTCCATTGTGTTTCCATTGTCTGTCTTTCAGAAGCTTTTGCTTTATCTTTTTGAATAATTTGCATCCTATTTAAAAGTGCTTCCTGTGTTTGTTGCAATTTCTCTGCTCATTTTGTCCATAATTCGTAGGAGTGGGATTGTGCATTTTGATATCTGCTTTTGTCTATGTGTACAGTGTATGAACACCTGCACAGGGGGAAGGTGGGATTATTTCTGCTCTGTATTTGATGCCGAGGATTCCCAGGCTGCCCCAGCCAACTGTGGATGTTTATTATTAGGCAGGAAAGCTGCACATTTGTTCCCCTTCAACCAGCTTTTAATCCATCTGTCCCCTCTGACTCTCAGTTTATGTAAAGCATCCAGGAGAATACAGATGCGCTTGTTGTCTTCTGTTTTCCGAAGCAGAAATGCAAAATAAAACTTATACGAATTTATTTCGCCGAGATCCACGTCTTGGTGTTTTTTAACGGTGACATTTTCTTCTGCACTCCTGCAAGCTCGAATGTGGCTTTTTTCGAATATTCTGACCATCTGTGTGTTCCTCCGGTGCACCTTAATGCACACTTGGCTGACCAGCAGCCATTCCTCTCATCTCCAAGCATGTTTTCCTTTTAGCTCAACTTCAGCCAAGCGCACCAGATCAACACTTATAAGAACACAACAGGATGTTTTACCTTGTCTATATCACCAAACAAACTGTTTCCCAAGACCAAAACCAGGTTATATTGATCCATCTGACCTTCCTGTTGTTTCAGCTCAGCGCGCTCTACAGTAGCGGTGATATCTGTACAAGAGTGAGTGAGTGAGTGATGTTCGGGGCGAACTAGATATCTCTCCAGGGCACCAAAAGTGGACGCAATTTTGATAGACATCAAGAGCCACGAGGAAAATAAAGAGGAGGTTCGGCAGACTTATTGATACTGATACAGCTGCAAACATATTCGGCATCAGAAAACTGCTACATTTACAAACATCGTTAGTAATTATACTGATGGCATGGTGTTAGCTGTCATTATGTTTATAAAATAATCTAATTTTTTCAAAAAGAATGTCTGAGTTGAGTATGAAAAGGGAAGATATTTTTTCTTCAGAAATTACAGATTAGGATCCTATCAGAAAATGTTTCTTCAACAGTTTAAGAGAAGATATTAATCCTAATTTTTTTAAGGCTCCGAAAATTTTTGAGGTACTAAATGTAATTAAGTTAGGAAGGTTGTAGTCAAAGAATTCTATGACTTATCTGGAGTTTATATGCAAGACCAACGCAAAGCAGTGCATATTTGTAAAGTGGGAAGAATATCATGTATGGTTTTGAAATATTCATAATTTAAAATCTGAAAACTGTTGTATTCTTTCATGATTAGAGCCCTTTACTCTGATACCCCTATGTGCAACCCAGTGCAGCTGCCACCAGAAGTCACCTGAGTCACAACAGTAGTGAACTAAGGCACCAGAAACATGGCAGAATTAAATTGTGAAGAAATCTAAAGCAGATTAGCTTAGAAAATGAGCCCAAAATATCGCATGGAGCTCATCCACTATCTGAAAACAGAAAGATCATTGCAGAGCTGCAAAACTATCAAGACGTGGCTGCTGACCTAAACTGAGTCAAAACACATGGGTCTGCTATTAAAACTGGTTTCTCACATGTTGC
Source organism: Fundulus heteroclitus (assembly GCF_011125445.2). Classification (NCBI taxonomy): domain Eukaryota; kingdom Metazoa; phylum Chordata; class Actinopteri; order Cyprinodontiformes; family Fundulidae; genus Fundulus; species Fundulus heteroclitus. The sequence goes on along the minus strand of NC_046373.1, from coordinate 11,830,696 downwards.
TTGGGTCTTCATCTCACCACTCCTTTGTCACTCTCCATATAGCTCGTAGGAAGGTGAATAAACTTTCGGATCTTTGTGTCCAGCTAAATGGACAGGCTGTATAAGGAGGGGATTATTCAGGGAGGCAGACAAGGAACATGTGGTAACTCTTGAGGAACTGGATCTCGTACCCTAATTCCCCTGCATAATTAAGCACCACTTTGTCAAAACTTGTGTTTTAACAAGATAAACAAAAACAAAAAAAAAAACTTTTGCAACTCATTGCATGCATATATATATATATATATATTTTTTTTTAATAGTCATTGCACCAGCCAATATGTAGTCAGAGCAATTTAGGACACGAATATGTTAGTGAAGTACCGCACACAGATAAATGTAGAGCAATCATGTAGGACCTTCATCCGTTAGCTGTGCTGTGTTCTGCTGCCATTGCCAACTGTGCTTGGCATGCACATTTGAGAACAAATACCCTCTGATGTTTCAGCCTGTCCCGGGTGCCAAGCTCCTGGGCTGGAGCAGACTGATGATAGCCGTAGGGCATGGCCTAAGGAAATCAGAGAAATCTGATTCAAGACACAGTTGAACAAAGTCTGTGAGGCTCCTGCACAACACAACAGAGGTCTTCAAATAGCATTCACATCTCTGTGATGTAACTGAGTGAAAAGGTGAAGGATAAAAGGCATGTCAAGCAAATAACAGCTAACAGTGTCTAAAAACCTTGTAATTTCCTTAAATGATGGCTGCATCATCCTTCAGCTGATCAGCTCCTGCGTGCCAGTGTTTCACCCAGTATCTCTTTGGCGCCTGAAAACTAAATTTCTCACTGGTGAAGTGAGAAATTTTGTGGTGAAGACATGAAGTCTGAATACTCTTCCACTGCTGTAAATTACACTGCTGCTAATTCTGCCAGGGGTGAAGTAATGGCCATGATTTCCTGTTAGCATGGAATATTATTGTTATTAGTTAAAATCTCCAAATATTTGAACGTGCACAAAAGAATTAGTGCACAAGAAGTAGAACAAAACAAGGTGCAGTAGCTGTTGGTGAGGAACTACAATCGCTAAATTAGCAATCGGATAAATTAGCACCTCATTCCTCAGGGGACTCCAGTGGGACACCTGCTTTATTCTCCTCCTTACTTTATCACAATACCCTCCATTCCACTGATTATATTCCTCAATATAGACATACGGTGGCTCCACATACAGTAGATCGACAAGAAGATGCACCAAGATAATTTAATGCTCTTATTTGTTCTTTCATGCCTTAGTCTTTGAACCCCCAAATATGTCTTCTAGAAAATGCTCACAGCTCAATGTAAAATATGTGACTCCTCTTCAATCTAGAGGAATCGAACCAGAATAATGACAATCTTTATGTCTGTCTGGTAAAAATACAAGTCATCTTTTCTAACTAGTAGTGACAAAATGAAGACAGAAGGTCAGCATATCAGGCTGCATTTCTGCTCTCTACAATATTTGCATTACATATTTATATACCATGAAATAAGTTAAAAAATTAATGAAAATTAAACATTAAACATTAATGAAAATTAAACATTAAGTGGTATTTCAAGTATTTAAAATGAGATTACAAATATGTTTTCTTTTTCTGTTGAGGTTTTCCTAAGTGGCTTTTAGTTTTTTGCACACTTGGGTTAAATGTACTCTGGGCTTGTTGTTTTATAGTTTATCGTCGGCATTTCTTCCAATCAAACTTCAGTATTGTGGATCAAAAATGTTTAAAAACAGCAGTTTCTTAGATGACTTCTGTGGGACCGCACCCATCAATACGACAACTGGAGGACATGCATGAATTAGGAATCTTGGACAACAATGAAAAAGCAACATTTTGCTTTTCATAAATTATTCCACAAGTTACAAGATATTTTTTGTTCATTTACAATCTTTAATTTGTACTTGTCTCACATTGTTTCTCTTGTGTTGATTAAATAAACAGATCTAATGCTATTTGAATTCCATTCTTGCAGTCACTGACTGATTACAGGGCATAACTTCTCTGCTAGAAAAACATGTATTTTTCTTTAGCTGTAGAGGCGTTGCTGTTAAAACTCCTCAGTTGCTATCTTCTGAATTTCATTTGGATACAGCAGCTTGTGAAACTATTTATACTCATCGCACCTTTTATTATAAAACACAAATATCTGTGTGTTTTACTGGGATTCTAAACTCTGTGGTGCATTTCTAACACTTCTCGTTACCCCTGAGCACGCCAGCCTACCACACCTATTCTTCACCAGGTATAAGAAAGACATTAGAAAGCTTGTTGTGCTAATGTGACAATATGCAAAAAAAGGTGCAAAGTGTATGTATACTCTTCCAAGCTGATGTTACTCTGACTAGTTTAATCTCCTCGGCAGGTGCCTGCTCTCATGCAGGTCATTTATGCCTAAAAATTGCATAAATGCGCTATAAAGTTAGCTTTATGCAGCTGCCCACCGGCTGTTTGAAAAGTGGAGCCAAAACTATAGACTTGAAGTTTGCTGATAAACTGCAACTGGCAAGCACAAACAGGTCTGCAAAATCTGCCGCCAGACGTTTTTGCTGTAATTCTCCACCAGCCGGCCTGAAAAAAAAAAAAATCAACAATGATTGAGTGAAACAATGTGTGAACACAGCAGGTGAATCTGTGGAGCATTTCCTGGAAGGAGCTCTGCATACTGATGAGAGCTGTTGATACGTGACTTATTTCATTTCTGCTAACCTGCTTGTTGTTCATCTGTTTGATATGTGAAAGTATATATTCTATTGACAGCTACACAAAAACAGTCCCAGGGAGCATTATTGAGTGAAGCCGTTGATAAAGGAAACATTTTTACAAATACGGTCCATCATTCAGTTTCCAGCTGAAAGAATGCTTATTTGGTGGAAGGAACTCCCACTGTTAGGTCCACTTGTGAACTAAAGCTGATGTAGACTGTGAACTAAAGCTGATGTAGACATTCTAATTTATTTCTATTTTATTTATTTATTTGCATTTTGTGGAAGCAGACAGCAACATTCCACAAATTATGAACAATCCATCATACCGTAGTCATTATACAGGCCCTATGCTTCTAACTCTGACTAGCCATGTCTCTCAGGAGCCTCCGTCTTTCTCCCCATATGTCACTTCAGGCAGCTTCCTCCGGGACTTGCAAGGGGTCAGGATGAAAAAAATAATAAGGGCTCAGCACTGATCCTGTGCAATGATCTTAGATTTTGAACTGTCCTCCTTTTCTATTCTCACAGGTGAGGAATGATCTGACCAATGAGCTGGAGAAGGCAGGCATTCAGATTGCAGATACCGAAAGTTTCTCCAATGATCCATGTGTCAACGTCAAAAAGTTGAAGGTAAGTAAAGGCCTCCTTCATCTGTGATGCCACATAGCTTCACAGATGGGAGATTTCTAACCACATCTTACTTTAATTGCAGTAAACAGCTTGTTTGGTAAGCATTTTTAGCTTATTTTGCTAACCATCCTGCAACATCAAACCAGTTTCATATTCTGAATATTGAAACAATTAATATTCTGCATTCAACTTTAAAAAGGTTAATTAGCAGACGTTTCAGTTAAAAGGAAAAAGAAGAATAACCTTTATGATCCATTGTATGTTCTGCTGTAAAATAGTGCAGCTGCAGAGGGCGTTCAACTAAACAGACCCTTACAACAGTTTAAAATGTCAGAACAGTCAGAATGTCACTAGGCAAGAATGTCGCATAAGAGCAATTTAATATTTTGAGAAGGATGTTTCATTTTGGTAAAACTCATAGTTGCTTTTGTCTAAACGATAAATCTAGCCGGTCAGCTAAAGTTGGGATGAGAGCAAAGAGTTTGTGGCGATGAAAGATCCACACTAATGGTTGGCTCACGCTACATGACTTCATAAGGATGGCTTTGTATCTAACTCAGTATTTTAATGTTTAATATTTTTGTACCTGTAACAACTGAGTAAGTTACTGTGGCTTTCAAGCGAATACTTTTATTAGCCAGTGTCAAACATTAGGAAATACAACAGCAAGAAACCATCACGCCTGATGAGAAAGGCAATGACTTGGAAACAGATTTTTTTCTCCTTTCGTGACATACCTTGGAAGTGGACATGTTGCACAATGGATGGAGGAAGTTAAAAGACGCATGAAGAAGCAACGAGGAGCCGGTGGAATGGAGGAAACAGGAAGATGAGCTGTCTTTCCTAAAATAAAAATGTAATCTGCATGTTGAGGCATGACTTTTTAAGCTGACATCAACCAACTTGTGCTAACTCAAGATATGCAAATCACGGTGTTGCCTCAGAATCTCTGCAGAGCATTTGTAAGGAGTGGGCGTGAACCTCTGACACTTTAAAAGTCAGATTCCCACTCAGCATACAACAGTGCTATACTGTCTCCATCACAAAAACGTAATATAATGAGGTTTTTTTTCTGTTAGGATGGATAGGAGGCCCTCAGCATCACTGAGTGATCCACAAATAGAGCACTCACACTCTGCAGTGTTCCGGCTGAAATATGCAAAACGCAGACAGGCAAAGCTTCTGCAGGGAATTCTAGCCACGCTCTATATATTTTTTTCAGTCTGTGTTTTTTCTTTTTTTTTCCTCTTATTTGTCTTGCAATGTGCAAACACATCAAAAAAGAAAAAAAAAAATTTTCAATCAACATTTCAGACCGAAACAATCTACATTTAACTTTTAATTTTAGTTTATAAATTAGAAGTTTGAGTGTCAAATATCATTGCTAGTATTTATATTCTAGAGTATCTTATTATTATTATTATTATTATTATTTATTTATTTATTATTAGGGCAGCTTGCCTCGAAAGAGCATCCTTATTTTTAATGTGTGTGGATGCAGAGTCGCTTGCTGGACTGGTGATCTGTCACAGTTTGACTTTTCCTTTCATCATAAACTTGACAAGGTTGTGTTGTTTTTGATGGCGCAAATCAGAGGCAAACTTTTGCTCAGTTTCGCTCAGAAATAATGAACGAAAGGCTTAAGCTGGAAACGATTGTTTCCAGCTTAGATAAAATGTTAATTTCTTTTGAACAATTCTTTTTTTCAAACATGCAGCATTTTTGACATTTTGGACGGATCTATACACCTTTCATGATTTCCCAAGTAATTATGATTTTGGAGAAAGGCATCAATCCTTACCTTGCTAATGCTTTAATTATGTTTTGTTCAGGTACTGTATGGCCAGGTGTTGAACACACATTGCACTAAATACCGGTGTTTCTTTAGACGCCTAGAATTAACTCAGGATAAATGGTGTACTCTCTTGAACAATCATAAGTCTAACCATTTTATAAAGTATTTTATTGATACCAATGAAAATGCTAAAGCACTTCTAAATCCCCAAGTACTGCAAAGCCAGAGCAAGAGTCTCACTCTGAGAGCCCTGAAGAGCTTAAAGTACCAATTGACTCTGTGTTCTAGTTATACACGCCTCTACAGGTTTGTGCTGATATTTCAGCTCAGCTTTGTTTTTAAGAGCAACTACCTTGATAGTCTCTGGCCAGAACTGTGCAGTATCCTCAATGTTAATGTTGTGATCATAATTCCGTCCTCGGAGGGTAAATGTTTGATCCTTTCTGCACATCCTGCCATGGTAATAGTGTTGAAACGGGGGTCGTATTGTTTGTGGAAACAACAAAGCCTTAATGCAATTTTCCTCCAGCTCATAAAAGACCATCGGTATAACAACATTTGTGTTTGTGGCTAATAAACCTTAAAGGTGCCTGATTGTGCACGAGAGGTAAAATATTACCCGGCTTACTATCGCGTATTAATCACAATTATAAAGATACAAATAACCCTGTCAAGTATAAGGCAGTCATTGCTGCCCTTAACTCTACCCTCTCTGAGAACAGTAATTGTTACAGTTACATAAAAGCTTGAGCAATGAGGCTAATTTGGGGCTCTTCAGTGCCCGAGTCTATCCGTAATGCTCTAACACAACACACTCACTCGTGCCCTTGCCTACAACTATACATGCTTTTCTATTTGTTACCAGAACGGCTAGGGTTTTCACTCAGCCTGTGGCTCTTGGCTATCACTGCAGTCATTTGGGTTAAGTGCCTTTTCTTAAGGCGAAAGCAGTACTGTTGAGTCGCCACCGGCACATGTCTTTCCCACACATCTACAAACATACACAAATTTGTGCAAAAAGCACATTTTCAGAAATTGTTACCTGGTCTTCTCGAATTTGACAAATCCTGCATGTAAATTGCTTTATAAGGCAGTTGTTTATATGCAACACGCGCCTTGAAAACATTTGGACATTTGTTTGGATGTGAGTAAGCGCCAGAGATGTGTTGAAATGAAGATGACAGTGATTGGTCGCCCCCTCAGAACTGAGGATGCTCGGCATATGGTGGATCACAGCCCAAAGGATAACTTAATGAACTGTATTTGTAATTGTTTCCTTTCATCCAGACTAGCAGTAATGTATCATAGGTTCACTGAATTTGCAGCTCCTACATGTTCTTTTATTTTAATTTCAAGTTACATTCACTTTTCCTAATCTTATTCTCTTGTTTTTTAAGTCTCGGATGAAATCTGAAAGATTCTATTAACAGTATTTTTAAAGAATGGTTATTTTTCTTTTTTTAATCATAGTAATGGGGATGGCAAACTCTGATTCAGATCTGTTAGCAAACATTGGACTAGGATTATCAGCCAGTTAAGGGTTTTGTAGTATAGATTGTTTATTTCAGCACCCAGAGTTTAGTCAGATAGTGAAAACCTCAGCTTTGTCACCATCTGCACTTTCGGGATTGAATACAGCCCTCGCTGTAACAGACCTCTGTTAGCTTAGCAGCCTTGTACAGATTTGTATTAATCAGAACAATGTCGGTATCATTTGATTCACTTTTGTGCAATTTTGGATTATATGCAGGCATTTTGATTGCATCTGATCAAGACTTGTGTGCATATTTATGTGCTATACATAAGTATGTGCTCGCTAAAAAGGCAGAGCCTGACCTTTTTTTTTTGCCAACTTGAAACAAGCTGAATTTCCACTGGGGAATCTAAATCATTTACAAAGTCATTCACATGGCCAAGTAGTGCTCCGAATCCCAAAGCAAATTTCTGTTCTGAAGCCTGGCTTGAGCAATTACATGCTCTGAAACCACCTCTGTTATTAATCAAGCGCACAATTTGATGTTGCTTCATTCTCTTGACTAATGGTTTCTCATTCAGATCAATCCAACTTTAAATCCTCTGAGATTGCCAAAGGGACAGGGAAAAATAGAAAAAGAAACTTATTTCATTCTATTTCACAACGTTTTAATTTTGATATTGGCTTCATAAAATCATCCCAATATGGATCCATGTCAATTTGCTCCTTTGCCGGTTCGCACCCCTATTTTAGACTATTTTGTGCCCATGTACTTAAACCATGAAAAAAATCACTGGATTTTTCACTGGATTTGAGAACTGTATGAATTATGGAGATAAATGATTATAAATAATGTAAAACCACAAGTGGAAAACCTTTGGCTATGACTCATCACGCACAGCTGCTGTTTTTAGTAAACTCTGCTTTGATATGACACTTTGATCATCCAGCCTGTTATATATTTCGATGTTTTCCCCATTAATCTTATGTGGTCAAAACTTACTAAAAAGAGTTGTTCTCTTTAATTGATGTTCGTTGTATACTTAACCCACCAGAGCACTTTAAAGTGACAGAAGATGTAATTAAAACAAACCAAAACGAAAAGACGTTAAACGAGAGGTGCTTAACCAGTGTACTATGACTGAAACCTGTCTTTGTAGCAAAAATGTTTTAAATTATTATTTCTAATGTGTTTTGTTCCCTTTAGGACAACGATGTGAGAATTATCATTGGGCAGTTTGATGAGCATTTGGCCTCTAAAGTCTTCTGTTGTGTAAGTCACCAAGGCACACAAATGGTTCATATTTACTGTAAACATGAGACATGTTTCTCATGTATTGGTATAATTCACAATCTCATATTTATTAGTATACTGGGACAAAATGTGTGTGTGTGTGTGTGTATGTGTGGGAGGGGGCTGGTCTCAGTACACTTTGATGGCAGTACATCACAACTTCCTACAGACTCAAACGTGTATTTATTGCGTTTGTTATATTCTATGCAGGGTGAATGTATTTTTAAATCTTTAACCACCTCCTGGCAGTAACCTTTAGTAATGGCACAGCTTGTTGGTGAAATGCCGATAGATAGGGTGTCATGATAGAGGGTTGTCAACTACTTTTATGAGAAAAATAATAAAGAGTCACAAGAAATGAAAAGGATAAGTCTTAACTCATTCTCATGGTTTCAAATCTGCTGAGTGTCTCATGTTACCATTATGTCTGGTTTTTTTTTTTGAGCAAAGCTAAGCAACTAAAGAAGCAAAAACAGCCCAGACCTCATTTTTTTCAAAGATTTGAGAAACTGCTCTTTAGAGAAAGCAACGTGCTAGAAGATGTCGAGATTAGAAGGCAAAGCTTCACAGCACAAAGGAAATGAATACATGTTTTGCATCATAGTTTAAACTTCTCAGTGTTTAAACTATGATGCTAATGCTGCTTATTGCTACATACGTAACAGTAAGTAAGTTAATCTGGGCTATCTATGATGAGTGTTCTGGTGAGTTTTCTGGTGTATACCTGAAGATTATAGCAAGATTTTAAACTTCTCAAAGGCTTTCCAGTTGTGTTTTTAGTTTGGATTTTTTTCAGTCAAATTAGTGTTTCATTTTAAACCGATTAAAAAGCACGGCTCTTTAATCAATCCTTGCTCTAACAGTTGAAATGCTAGACATGCTAAACATGCTAGAAGATGTCGAGATTAGAAGGCAAAGCATCACGGCACAAAGGAAATGAATACATGTTTTGCATTATAGTTTAAACTTCTCAGTGATTAAACTATGATGCTAATGCTGCTTATTGCTACATACGTAACAGTAAGTAAGTTAATCTGGGCTATCTATGATGAGTGTTCTGGTGAGTTTTCTGGTGTATACCTGAAGATTATAGCAAGATTTTACAGGAAACGTTCTGTTGCTTTAATCACTGTCGACACAACACTTTGAAAATATCTATAATGCCTGTTTTTTTTTTTTTGCTTTGCTTTGTAATTTTTCAAGGCATACAACTTGAACATGTATGGCAGCAAATACCAGTGGATCATCCCAGGCTGGTATCAACTACACTGGTGGGAGCAGGCGAACAACACCAACTGTACCTCCAAGAAGCTGCTGACAGCCATGGAAGGATACATCAGTGTGGACTTTGAGCCGCTCAGTTCTCGGCCAGTGAAGGGCATCTCTGGCAGGGTGAGTTACACCAGCTGATGCAATCCAAATGTGTTTATTGAAATTAGAAGTTACGCATGGCTGACGTGATAGTGCCTGATATTGTAGTGCCAAATAGGGGGAGGTTTGATTGGAATTAAGACTAAATATGGTTTAAATTCTGTAAAACTCTTTTGATTACACATACAGATGTTTTATGATAAGTTTAGTTAATCTAAAGCCTTTTCCCAAATTGATTTATCCACCTATTCTCTGAGACAAGGTTCCAGGGTAATGACTTCAGATGAGATTCCCAGACCTCCTTCCCCCCCAACTCTTGACTCTATCTAGGAAGGAAATCCCTAGCGAGCCATAAGATATATCCTCTCCAGAAAGTCCTAAATCTATCCTGAGATTTCTTCCAGAGAGATATGCCCGAAGACCATTTCTCTTGGAAGGTTTGTTCATGGCATCTTTTCCAGCCACCCAAATAACTCCAAACTAGCTGCTTTTGAAGCTTGACTAGAATAAAGAAACCTCTCACCCCATCCCCAAAGGTAATGTCCCACTAGATTGGGAATTGGTTTATTTTATCTGCTTGTATTCTAGATCTCATTTTCTCAATCATTACCTACAGCTCATGGCCACAGGTGAGGTTTGGAACGCAGATCAACTTGGAAATTAAAAAAACTTGCCTTTCAAGTCGCCTCGCTATTATCAAGCAACTGGTACAATGTCCACATCACTGATAATGCAGCCACAATCTGGCCATTAATTTCTTGCTCCCCATGTCTTCATTTGTGAATAAGACCCTGAGATACTTAAACTCTTCCCACCGTGGCATTAATTCATTCTCAGCCCAAAGCTGGCAAGCCACCTTTTTCCAACTAAGCGAGAGGCTTCTTCACTCCCAGCTGCCATCGGCCCCATTACCATCAAAGGTCCATACTTCATGAGGCCTACTTGAGAACATTATCCGCCTAAATCCTTAATTAAACCAAACCCCAGCCCCCGACCATTAACTGGAAATCCTCCAACCATAAACTGGAAAGCCATATATTGTGTCCATGAAACGGAAGAAGTGCAGTCTTTGAGATTGAGTGTCGTTTCCCAAACTTATTGTGAGAGATTATTTAAAAATTAAAATGTCTCAGTTTGGTTATACCTTAGAGTTTAGTCATTGATACTTCTTTTTTTTTTCATTTTAATCATATTCAATTGTGAAAGAAGTCTAACATTTTTCTGTTAATGAGAACCTTTTGAGTGTGTTTGCCTTTTGAAAGTTCTGTAGAAAAACTTGACAACCCTGTTTCCGAGATGTGGTTTTAGTTTGGATTTTATTCAGTCAAATCAGTGTTTCATTTTAAACCGATTAAAAAGCACGGCTCTTTAATCAATCCTTGCTCTAGCAGTTGAAATGCCTTTGAAATACCTTTGTAATGGTTCCAACTGCTGAGATGTTAAAAATGACAAAGATGAATGAACGTTTTCTCCGCTTTATCTTGCCTCATTTACTTGCCTTTCAGACCCCAAAGGAATATGAGGAGGAATATTACAGGGACCTTCGGCCGAAAGGTGTCGAGGCAAGCAAGTTTCACGGCTTCGCCTATGATGGGATCTGGGTAATCGCAAAGACCTTTAACCGAGTGATGGAACTGCTCCGAACCAAACAAAGGCAAAACATGTATCACAACTTCACTGTGGATGATCGGGAAGTGGGGAAAATGGTGCTTGATGTCATGAATGAAACTAACTTCAATGGAGTTACGGTAAGTCTTGAAGCTTTTGCTTTTTTTTATTTGTGTTACCTATAAGCATGATAAATTAATGATGCAATCAGTTTCCACTGCATGTGAAGCCACTGGAGCACCTGCCGTTACAATAGAAAAACACACAAAGTTTATTTGGTACGTACGTATTAGGGTGCGTGTAAAACAACTTAAGCGAGAATCTAGTAATTTACTGCTAATAAGCATATGTTTTTTATGCCGTGGGAAAATGCTGTAACGACAAATAGAGGCATGGAGCAGTGCTATGCAGTGTAGAGGGATGTCATTCAGATCTGCATACTCTTCCCTGCATTAGGGATTGATCCTCGATATCACAGTCAAATCTTTTTCTGCACCGTTTGAGTGTGTACTGGATGTCTTTTTTTTGTCACCTCCTTATTCCTTGCACTGCCCACACAAGGCCGTGATGCTTCCAGGTTCAGCAGCCAGAAGGCATGCAGGGTGTTAACACTACTTTAGGAAGTCACTTGTGTGTACTTCAAACTCTTAACTGGCAATGGAAAAAGAAAACAGATAGCTCCACTGAAAATCATAGCCAAATGGAGAAAAGCATGCGGTTTTAGAAAAATAAATGGATAGGAGCATTGTGGGGGGATTTTCAGCATGCTATTTAAATCTAACCTTTGGTTTTTTGTTGTAGGATAAATGTTCAAACACTGAGTATTCTCAGAGAGCAGACTTTTCTAAAAGTCTTTAAAGGCTTGAAAAGACATTGATAAATGTGGCATTCCACTCTGTACATTTATTGAATTGAAGTCACACTCAGAAGTGTGACTTCTGAAAACAAGCTGATCTGAGGTGACATTGGCTTGACCTCGTTTTTTAAACAAGGAGGTAAAAAAATGTGCCAGTTTTCATAAATATCTGAATGCAATTATCAGAAGACAGTGAAACTACTATTCATTTTTATCATTAGGCCACAAGTTGCATAAAAGTTACATTGTCCCCCTTATTTTCCATGAATACCACAATTCAAGGAAAAATATATAAATTTTTTTTTGCTCTATGATGTTAAAACATAAAGTTGTAGTACTTATTTCTACAGAGTATCTGATTAAAGACCTTGATGATCTTTCAGTTTTTTTCTTGTTAAGTTAAGATGGGTTTTATTCAAGGTCAAAATGGCAATTTGAATTGTAAAGCATCCTGAGACCATGGCTTCTGATCAGATATCTGCCTAATGTTTGTGAGAGTCAACTCCTTTTTGACACATTTTACATGGCCAGATTAGTTGTGATGATGTGCTAAGACGTTAGAGCATACTTAATAAATCAATTTCTGGGGTTTCCTCTTATCTGTGTTGGTAAAGTTTTCCCTCTACCACGCTTTTTTGTAGGAGATCATCTTTGTCAGGTTGTAATATAAAGCAAACTGGTTTCTCACCAACATTGACTGATATTATTTATAATAATTGAATCTTACTCTTATCTGAGCAAAACACACACACACACACACACACACACACACACACACACACACACACACACACACACACACACACACACACACACACACACACACACACACACACACACACACACAATTTAAGCATAAAATATATCTAAAAAAAATTTATCCACAGACAAAAATGGTCACATTCATGCTTCTGTCCAATGACTGAGATCCAGAGCTAAAGATGTTTTGGTCATCTCAGGTCATTTTGCGATTGGTTGTCTTTAATAATGCCAAAGAGAGAACTATTGTCTTCTTACAAATATTGTAGTAAGTCTTACTATTTATTATTTGTATGCAACTAGTGAACTTTCAGATGTACCTGTGAAACATCTGCTCTAATCTTTTCTCAAGAAAAGTATTGATAACAAAAAAGGCCATTTCAGATCATGACCTCAAAACATTAAAAATACAGTGTATAAAATATTTTCACATTTAACATTTTAACCTATTTTAAATAATCTTATGTTTTGTCTGTTATGCACTCAGTTCTAATTCATTAAAAATCTGCTTTGTCTGCCAACACAAGTTAGGACTAAAAAACATACATACGTAAATAGTAGGATCTGGGACGGGTCCAATGTGTACTGTTTTAGTTATTTGTCTGAAAATAATGGAACAAGCTTCAGACAATTATTAAAAGCTGTGCAACTGTCTCAGACTGAGTCTTTCTTTTGCTCAACATCCTGTGAATCAACATTACTTTCCAAACCCTTTTTCTTCTGGCTCTGCTCTGCAAGCCCCCTACTGTTTTCAGGCCCTGTCCACCACTCCCGCATCCCCTTCTAGACTCAGATAGCAGACATTCACTAATCATTGCAACGTTGTATGAAGCAGAGACGTTCTTAGGACATGATGGGCGCTTACAGACAAAACTTCGGCTTTGTTACGCAATAGGCATTTGTCTTACTGAAATGGGTTTACAAGAAACTCATTGTTCCTGGTTACATTGTCAGAATATATGCTTTAAATGTGGCAAAAAATCTTTTATATACAGAATGTTGTGTAAGCAGCTAAACATATTTCATGATGATTGGACAGCAGCAATATTCAATTTAGTAAGACTACTGTACACATGGAGAGAAAAATGTTGAAATGGAGCAAATGCAAAAGTAATTAAATACATCTTTGTTCCAAAAGGTTTAAGATCTCCCAGCTATTATAGCTGCTCTTTTAAGGGATTACATGAAATACGACTTAGCACATAGAAACTTCCACCCACACACGACAAAGACCGGGGGAGGCAATTTCCCTTCTAGCCACACTCCATACATCTTTTATGCTATTTTAAAATTCTGATTTGAAAAGCAGCTATTACACAACCCTCCTTGCTTTGCTTGTGAATTAAATGACTTTCAGTAGGTTGACAACATTAATCCATGTACAGGCACATGTGTGATAGCTAATTCTGGTTATTTTCGGCTGGTTCAAATTGTGTGTGTGTGTGTGTGCACATCCAGGTTTTCGCTTTGTATTTTTGGTGATGCACTGATTTTAGGCAGGTTTTTTATTTTTTTTATTTTGAATGTGTGTGTTTTCTGTGTATACCCGTTTCTCAAAAGGCAAAATGCTCCACATCCATTTTGTGCTGATCTCAGGCTCTCTATAGCGAGGACAGTTGCAGCAGCGGGAGAGTGATCATTGAGGGCTCCGTGGTATCGATCGGGCTGGTGTCAGGGCCACTGAGAAGAAGACCGACATTAGCTGGAATACTCTCTGGATGGAGAGAGAGAAAGCATCTAGCCACTAGAACCACAGAATGACACATGCTGCCTAAGTAGATACCCAGCAATCTGTGATATGAGGATGGCAGCTCCTTTTTTCATTTTTTTTTCACATTTACTTTGCTGTTTATGAGTAATCACAAGTCATTTTGTTGGTATCAGTGTTTCTCTCTGTTTAATGGTGTCACACTCTGAGGTATTTGTTTTCTCCGTTAAGTGTGGATACTGTCATGTGCGTGTACATCAAAGTTTCACTCCCATTAGCTGCGTAGCAACCTAAAACCCCTGGAAACCCAGAGGATGTCACACCTGCAGCCCACGGACTCACATCTCATTTGACCCAAGTGCCGCTGTCGCTTGCAGTATTCTCACCCTCGCTAACAAAGTGATACCTGATCTCTCTCTCTCTCTCTGTCTCTATCTGTCTTTCTCTGTCTCTCTCTCTCTCACACACACACCGCTTGCCCTATAAAACAAATAACTTGAAAGCTTATTGACTTCAACACTAAAACACCTGTCTGAGTCTCAAAGCAGCATGCATACTTATCGAGTAAAAAGAAAATATGGGTTTAAAAATTGGTTCAGCATTCATACAAAACATTTAACTGATAAAATAAAGTGTTTTACAATAAAAGCATGAAGGTGGCAGCGTGATGTTATGGGTAGCATGATGTTGACATGAAATCATTGAAAACTTTGACTGATGTAGTCGATTACCTTCTTTGTATACAGATTGCGTGCAGTTTGATTTTGTGAGACGATGTTGCTCACTGTGTTGGGTGTCACTAACCTGAAAAACAAATAAAACAGCAAAAAAAAAAGAATTTGTCTGCCGTGCTACAAGCAGGTTTTCAGTTGTTTGTTTGCCATTTTGTACATCACAAAAGATAAGATGCTTTATTTATCATTGTGCATACTAGGTACATTCAACAAAATTTCATAGATCAGATGTAGTGTTAGTCTGACCTGCTGTGACTGAAATGTCAAATAGGGTAGCTGAGTTGAGTAATTTTGTCCGTTTGCCATTTCATACCTGGCAATTATGGCTGCTTTCCTCCGAGCCACGATTTTTCAGGATGTTCATACCGACCATGCATCGGCTCCAACAATCATAGGGGACATTTTGAATGATTGTATATAATTTTCTATAATATGCTCACATACTTGTATAAGGAAGTGTGGTTTTGGCCTTCAGTAAATCATATCTAATTTGGCATATTTCATAAGAGCCAACTGGCCCAAATGGAGATGTATGGTTAAATCAAACACAGAAATCTGAACATTATTAAGAGTATTTCTCGTTATGATTCAAGAAAATGCTTAACTACAAGAACACACAATTATTTCATTACAAAACACCATAAAACAGATTGTGTACAGGCCAAAGAGACAAAGGAAGAGACAAAATAGCAACTCAGGGGTACGAAACAGAGACATCAATTAGTGAAGAGCAGTCCAATCTGATATTTTGACTCACTGTGTTGTACACAGCAGAGCCAATGTACAGAAAAATGCACAAACACCACGGCTGGATGATTACGTCAAAGCTGGTACATGACTCAAGGTTCGTGTTTCATGCTAAAGACTATAAAACGTTTTTTTTAAGGAGACTGGATTTCATTTGATTGATTTTAGTTCAAATCTAAAAGAAATTAGACTGATCAAACCTGAAAAAATACTGTCATGCACTGTACACTAGTTACTTTTTAGAACATTTTAGATTAATGAAAGTGCAAAAATATGATTCCCGATGGCATCAAAAGGACTTCAAGATTGAGACAGGCACAAAAACGTCAATGCATAAACTGTTCAAACCTGGGCAGAATTGTATCACATTGAGTCCAGTTCATTTAAAAGATGAGTCCAACCAGGGTGTAATCCATTGCAAGTCTGGCCACAGCTGATGTTACAATAATTAGAGCAAGCATGTGTGGTATGCAGCCACTCCAGCAACCAGCATGCAGAATCATAATGGCTTCAATCCGAGTTTCTGCTCTTGTTTTCAACTCACACAACCTGACCCCTATTACACACCCCAGTTATCTCAGTGTTGTACAAAAGGAGCTGATCAGGAGCGCACTCCAACACACACGTTCAGGCGCGACACGTTGTGCATCACAAATCTAAAGGACTTCTGGAGTCCTGGAAAAGGCGTGCTCACATAGGCTATATCTGTGACACATGCAAATACGCAGACTTAATGCAGTAACACACTAAGTGCTTTCACAAAGAGCCAAATGCATTCACACATCAAAGATGCCACATGAAGAGTGGGATTCAAAGAGAGGGATGGGGTCCTCCTCTACCGCTTCAAAGCTCCCTGTTCTTTAAGGGAAAAAAAATCAGCTCCAGCCACCCTGCCATGTCCCTTCACTTATGGTTTAATCAGTCACTGCAAACTATCCATCTATCTTTCTGTGCGTCGGTCCCTCACCTATTTTGTTAGGCAACAGCTAATATGTAAACCCAGATAAATGCGTAATTAAGGAGCTCTCTGAGCAGATGGTGCGGCTGAATTAATTGAACACTCCTGGTAGATGAAGCGGGAGAGAAGGATAAAGGGAAGATGGAGTGAGAAGGAGAATACAGAACAAGGGAGACGGTGAAGTATGAATGATGAGAAAAGAGACAGTGAAGCAAGCACAACCAATCTGAGAATGGTTGACCACATTGCCAAGTCTTCATTCTTTTTCTTAACCTGTGGGGTCTATTGACAGACGCTGCCCGGCTTGAAATTGATTGAATAACAGATTTATTTATTTTTTATGTCATATTTAGTCAAAATGGGATAGATGTTTGGCTGGGTTCATTTCAATGAGAAAAAGGTAATATAATGTGAACTTAAATCTCATTACTGCAACTGACAGCGTTTTTCTCTGGCCAGATGTGGGACACAAACTGATTGAAAAACATGAACTGAAAACACAGTTAAATGAGTCCACCTTGCTCTACTGAGAATGTTAGCGCATGAATTGGCTGAAGGATAATTTTGTTTACCTCCCTAAACAGATCAATTTTTGCCCAGTTCTAATCAAATGAGATGAAGTATGCCGGAGTCGGGCCTCTGCCCTTTCCCTGCCAGCCCTGGAAAGCCCCGTGCATGATTTTCAGCTCCTTGCTGAATTCATTGAGTAGCTTAGTGTGGATCTTACTCAGCACAGTCTATTGTTTTAACAACCCAACCACATGCGTGTGTTTTTCATTGTAGTTTGTTTTGCTTGCTTTCAGGGTCAAGTCATGTTTCGTAACGGAGAGAGGATGGGCACAATAAAATTCAACCAGTTTCAAGGTACTCTTCTCAATAACTTCTCTTTATTTTCTGTCTCGTTTGCCGTTTTCTTTTAAGAGGCTCTCCGTATGTCATTTCTAAGTGAAAGATTTTTACATTTTTGTCATGTTGCAACCATTTCATCAGGATTTTAAGTGTTAGTTCAACAGAAGGTAGTACATAGTTATAAAGTGGAAGAAAAAGGATCTGTTGTTCTATTCTGGATTAATTTTACATATCTAGTCATATTTAATAAATTACAATATGCGTTCTGATGAGGCTCATTTGTCAGTTTTAAAAGTACCTTTCTGAAAACTTATGCAGGTATTACATTTATTTATTCATAGTTTTAATCAAGCCCACAGGTCTGTATATATTTTGTCATCGTCCGGATGTAATATTCTAGTCTTAAATGTACTTTAAGCAGAAAATCTTCATAATTAACAGACATAAAGGCTTGAAAACAGCAGCCTGCAAGTGATAAATTCTTAAAATGTGTGTCAGTCGTTGAATTTATTTAATGAAACAAATTCCCTTTTGAGTAATATTCTAATTTATCAAGTGAGTACTAGTCTAACATTTATGGTATGCTTCATCAGCTTTGTATTTTTGCGAAATAGTTCCAGTCAAAGCTCAATCAGATTGGATGGAGAGTCTTAATTGAATTTAGCCATGAACTCTGACTGGGCCATACTAACACTTGAATATATGCTGGGATTTAAAAAAGAAAGCATGCCTAAAGTTTTACTTCTACTCATCACTTATGTGCTACTTATTGCTGACATACTTGGAATGCTGTGGTTGAAATGGAATGAAATGTGAAACAATTCAAGTAATGCAAATATCTGTGTAGCAATTTGTTATTGAGCTGGAAAACCCTTTTTTCTGAAAGCCTAAACAATTGCTTTTTTTTTTATTTTCACATATAATTTAGGTTTATCTCAGAACATCTATCGTTCCTTCTTCCATTTGCTGTTTTGAAGCATTTTTGCAATAACGTGCTAATTTCCGATTGATTGTACTTCGGGCACGGTTAATGTGAGTACATTGGATCCTTAAAAATGTAGGAGTAATAGATTGTAGCTGAAACATTTGACATGCTGTACGTTCACTTTCATCTTGTATGTCACTGCGGATTGTTCACACGACTTTTGTATTCCACTGCCAGTAAGAAAAACAAGATTTGTTTGGAATATTTTCTATATGAAATAGGGCTTCGCTCGGCTTTCTCTATGGGGATGCTCCATGCTTCTAGTTAGGCGCAACTTGAATCAATGTGTTCAGTCCCCTCCTGAGGTTATTAAATGCATTTGTCGAAGCTCTCAGAAAAAATTATAAAATAATAATAATAATAATAAAATCTTCTGTTCTCTTCTGATAGTGACACCACCCTGTGGTTGTTTTTGAGCTAACGGAATTTCCTGAGAATAACCAAAAAGATTGGATCCTGATGCAGGGGATTTCCCATCTTCCGGCCATGTGCTATGTGTAGCATAGCAGCACAGTGCTGTTTCGTTCTCTCTCCCTGCCTAACCATCTTATCAGTCTGACTGCAGAGAGGCCTGATCCCTCAGGCTGGTTACAACTCTTGCACTGTGAAACCAGAGGAGGTATTTGGGGCAGAGCTGATGTGCAGAGTCAGGCTTTTCTTAAATAGCACATCTATTCGGTGTGACATGAGATTCTGTCCACTCCTTCCTGTTTGTTAGAATTTCCATTAATGGATGACCTAGGCCAGGCCAGGTTTGGGGTGCAAAATCAGTTGCAGCACTCTTTAATAATAACTGGCATATTTCTAATTCTACATTACCACTTCACCGAGTTGCCCCCATGTTTTCCTAAATCTCTTGTCTTACTTTAGGCATAACAGGGTGTTCTAAAACTATTCATGTGACCCGCAATAAACTGTGGTAGGTCTGTGACCCTGACTCACACTGTGGAAGTAGTAGTGCTTACAAAGCAAATATTCAAGGGCATGTGTAAAAAAAATTTAATAAAATGATTGTAGTGGAGGGGGTCATTTCAGGACCCACCCATTTGGTGCCCATGACCTGATATTTGGCACCAGCTGAGTTTGGTTAAATAAGCAGAAACTGCTTACAGACCTTTAGGACTTTCCAAAACTATCCAGACATCTTCAACCTCCTCCTTTTATCATGCTAAACCCCAAAGTTCATGTGTTTTATTGGGATTTTATCTGCAGGAATTGTGAAGGGTTTTCAAGGAACAATAACAATTTGAGAAGTGTGGCTTGCATTTGAAGGAAAGCTACATTAAGTACTGCTTGAAGATTCAAGAAAGATGCACAGGATGGATGGAATTTCCTATCCATGCTGTTCTGAGATGTAATTACCCTCAGGTCTGTTACAAATTTGGTGACTTCTTATAACAGTTTGAGTTGGATTTTATTTAGGAGTGGCAGAGTAGGCATTGAAAGCTGTTCAGAATTATACATTTTTTGGCTTTGTCCATCATGTGAAGTCCCAACAATCCCAAGTTTGTGGTTTCAACTGGACAAAATTTGGAAAAGTTCAATACATTTTAACTCTTTTGCAAGGCACTTGACACAGATTGTAATTTTCTTACTTTTAAAACAACATTTGTCTAAGGATCATTAGAGTTTAAATCTACTTGCATTGCCTTTTCTTTAGGAGATATTGTACAGAAAAGCCAGTTTCTTCTCTCCAAAGTTGCAGCACTGTGCTCTCTCTCCTGTCAGATCCTTCGCCTTCTAGACATCTCCTCTTTACCTCCTCTGCCCCTGCTTAACCCTCACTCCATCTTTCCTTTCTCACATACACACGGAAAGTGAATCTGTCACCCCATTTTGACACACCGCACCAAAGTCTGAGCTAAGTGGAGAGGACATGAGGGGCGGCCCCATTTTAAATGTTTTAAAAGGCAGTGATCCTCCACTCCACACTGTCACCTGTCCACAGCCTGCGTTCCTAGATGTCTCCCTTTCAGTCCTTGTTTTAAGTTTCGCCTGACTCTTATTTCCTTTATTTACTCATAGAGATGAGAGATAGGTCTGTACCAGAGGTTTTAGCAGCAGTCACCACTGCAGATTTCAAATCAACATGCTGCTAAGAATGAGTGATTAAAAAAACAACAACCATGAACTCTTTCTTTACAAAATGGAGTATATATATATATATATATATATATATATATATATATATATATATATATATATATTCATCCTCTGGTGATGAAGGAAAAGTATGTTCGTTTTTGTACACGGATGCACCAGATCACAATCTATAGCACATTACAGTGAATGTTTTGTGTTTTTCCATCAAATTGAAATGCAAGAACTCTTGCGCTGTCAGTATACCTCAGAGAGATCCTCTCCCAAAGTGTGTCAAGCTTAACATTATGCTATACAAAACTACAGCTGACCCAGAAATATCATGGAGCAATCATATTAATTATAAAACAATTACAAAAAAATATATTCTGTTTACTGCAGTTACAGAAACTGAAATGAATGTTTAATCAACTCAAAGATTTATTGGTGCTCAAGAATTTTCGCTTGTACTCAGAATATTTGCTAAATATTATGCTTTACTATTTTTTTTTTTTGGGTCAAGTGCTTTACAGTTGACTAACTGTCACATTTAGGTTTTTCCTGTTCAGAAAAGCCCAACCATTGTAAGCTGGTATTGATACTCCAGAGGTGAATCAATTTTTAATGAATTGGCTCATTCAATTTTCATTTCCATTCAGTTTCAGCTTGGTTTATTTATATAACCCTAATTCACATAAAATCCCATTTTTCCTTGCACGTTATCTGACAAAATAGGTGAAACTATATGGAAGCTATTTTGATTAAAATCAAATTCAGATCAAACCAATTTATCCTGTTACAATCTGGCCATTTTAGATGCTATTGCTTACAGATCAGCTGCATCTATGTCATTAAGCATAGCTGACTGCTTCAGGTCGTTTAATTTGAGCCTGATCTTGAGCAACATGTGGCAGCAGTGGGTAGAAAGTACTGCAACACTGGTCTACAATTGTTTTTGAGGGAAACGAAAGCAAGAGAGCACATAATTGATGGCAGCAAAAAAATGTCAAAAGCTTCACGCAGGAAAGAAGCAGCTAAACAAAGACGACTCAAGCACGCAGTAGTTTCATTTTGGTTTGGTAAGAGTTCCTTTCCTAAAACCCCCCAAAAAAGTCTGATAGCCTCCCTCTTTTATTAACAACAAAGGACGAATTTCCACAAAAACTAACGGACACTCTGACCTATTATACCCATACCCACAGATGAGATGTTTGAATGTTTACAGCTGCTTGTGACAGGCTTGCTTTTATTGTAACAAGAAGCTAAAGACTTCAGCTTGTAAGTGATGTTGTTTGAGAAAATAACTTTAAGACTGTTTTGTTGGTCTAAGTGCAATAGTCCTTTGACAGTCCCGTGTTTTTGTTTTGTTATTTTGTCTTTGCTCCTATGGAAACTTTCTTTTATAGCCCACTAAATTAGCTTGGAGACAAAAGAGTTTGTCACAACTGATGTAAACGTGGAACACTCTTGTTTCCTTTTATGTGTGCAAACATCAGTAAAATTTGTATGAAGTTTTATTTCCTCCCAAAGCATGTTGTGAATCTGTGCACTGAGCAGGCTGACTTATTTTCATCTGCAACTTGTTTGCCATTGTGTCTAGTTTGCTGGTAATGTTTGAATTACAACGTTGCCTTTGTTCATCGGCCACGTTGCCTTCTGATCCCAGGGAATGCAGTTTGAATAAAATGAACCACTCTGCAGTTCTTTCCCAAATCTTTAGATAACCATATGATCACATGTAAAAAGCAATTCTGTGGAGCATAGCAAACTTTGCTGCGCATAGAATTTCGCCAAGACAATTTATAACCATTTACCGTGTTAATACTTTTGCATCCCTGATTAAAAAAAAGATTAATACTTAATACTGATAAATATTCTTGCTCCCCACTCCCTGGCATACCAGGTTTGGAGAGCGAAAAATAATTCTGACCTCTTGTTAAAATGTGCTCTTGTAAGACCGTTTACTTCACTGCATCGAAATTGATTTTAGTGTGACATTTTCAACCATTGCTGACTTTTTGATGAAGACTTAAGATAAAATGAAGTAATCCGCCAAGAGGAAAAGCAGAGGGGACTAGGGTGGCCCACTAATAGATGATGCTGTCCATCATTTTTCTTGTCAAGGACACTTCTGCCTAAAAGTTCAATCTTTAGGAGAGATAACGGGGGGAAAAAAAGCAGGCTTGAACATGAACACTTGAACAAACTGCAGGTTGTGTATGTGGTCTAAGAACAAACAAAAAGAATAACCTGTCTATTTTTTCCACATCTGCTGTCTCTTTCCTCGCTGTTGTAAAATCTAACCAAGTAATCTTTAGAAGATGAATGCCTGGGGTTGCTCGACAGGGTCATTTCTCCTGCAATATTAAACTGTAGAGACTGTTTGTTCGTAGCTGTGCTTGGAAAATGTTTATAAAAGAACAGAGTTAGCAGTTTAAAGTCTCTTCATTGCATTTGTATCCTAGTGAAGAAACAACTGTTTACTGTCTCATTCTACATCAGTTAGCGATCCTTCTGTTTTTTTGGAGCTTTTCATTAGCTTTAGGATTTCGTTAAGATAAAATAAGCCACTAATTGGTACGGTACTTACAAGGATGAACTTTTTGCAAATAGTGGTGTTGTAAGAGCTTTACTCTTAATGCATACCCAAAAAAAAGGCAATGTAATGTTATGCTACAGAGGCTGGGGTTAGAAACCAATGCTGTTTGCAAAATGTGAGCAGTTTCTCACTTGCTCTAATAAAGCAAAGAAGATCTTTGGCTTCTTTGTGTTAGAATCAAAGGCTAATCTTTGATGCTGTGCGGAGGTTTAGCTATGGCTCGCTATGGAGGAGAAGCTGTTGAGGAAGAATCCAATTGGTACTGGGCTAACTGAGCTGACCAAGTGAGGATGCACACAAGGCTGTGTGCTTGGAGACACTGAAGGTAGCTGGGCAGGGCTAGTAGCTGCCAGAAACCACTGCACCACCTCTGTTTCCTGCGAATATCTGTCCGTTCGATAATGCAATTGATTATTTAAAGCTGGAAGTTCACGTGCAGTATGTACATCCTGCAAGTAGGAGACATTGGGAGGCTTTTTTTTTTACCATCTCTGTAGGAACATATCTAAATGTAGCTGTAACGGCCTTGCAGAAAGCTACCATTGTTCTTTTCTTAACAACAACGCAGTGGTTCTGCTGCGAAACCTACGTCTGGACGCTGTAGAGCATTTCAGAGTTAAAATGGGTAGTAATGAAAAAAAGCAACAATAAACAATTAATGTAGTATTGAAAGCAGTGGAAACCAGCCCCATGCATCAGCCTGTACAGCAGTGCACACTCATCTATCATCCATCATCTATTGGTGGATTGATGATAGATGTGTATATATGTCCTTTCTGTGAAGCAATCAGGGATTCAGAAAAGGCTTTTTCATTGATAGAAGACTGAACAATTTCGTTAAAGAGACCATAAAAAGTAGCATTTCCAACTGATTGATGTGGCTATGGTAATATCACTACCATCCCCCTGTTTGTTTATAAGCCAAAATGTCAAAGATGAAAGCATAATAGTTGCTTTTATACAGACACTCTTACCAGTACAGTGACTTTCCCCTTCTTGTCATAAAGATGATATTAGCTACTAAATAGATCACGCAAACCCCTTATAAGCAGTCGTTTTTCAGAGATTATCTTTTTTTTTGCTGGAGGACCCATGGTTTAAGAAACTAAATAGTTTTAAAACATAGTATTCTTTTAATACCTACATATTTGTGTATGTGAATCTTATTGTTACAGAGGGTCAGGAAGTAAAAGTGGGAGAGTACAATGCCATCGCCGATATCCTGGACCTACAGAACGACTCCATCAGGTTCCAAGGTATGACATCTTTACTTACTGAAGCTGTTCACAGCCTGGCTTTCTGTACAGAAAATGCTCCTCCGCTCGCAACATTCCCTTAAACCTCAGGAGGGTTAATAGCAGATACAGGGCAGGGCAACTTATCTTTCTACGGGTTTGCTGAAGCAAGCTGAATGAAACACATGAATTAATATTTTATCACTCAATACAATAAAACCAGTTCAATAAAACCTGGCCCACTTTTTATTTCTTTGCCATGGTTAAGGCTCTTGTAAATCAGAGCAGTAGCTTCTAGCATTCGTTGACATTCAAGGGCTGCCATTTTGGTCCACCACAAGTATGAAATTATGTTGCAGGGAGAACTTAACAGGCTGTTGCCATTTGATTTCAACATCTCTTATGTTTGATCTGAATTGCCATTTGTTTTGTGTGCTGGTGATAATTGTGAAGTGGGACTTTCAGAAGCCAGAGTTCCATAAAAAATATTTACATAACTTGCTTATTGTATGGGGTAACCAGGCTAAGCGTAATGCTAGAGCATATCAGACAAAACACCATATTACTCCACAGAGTCAATGCAAATATCACAGATATGATTAGCTATTATTCATCCTCATCTATATTATTTAACACGTCTGGTCTTGTATTATAAAAATAATTTAAGTGTTTAGTATTCAGATCTCACGTTATGAGCAGTGATTCAGGAGCTGTACAAGTTCCAGGCTTGGTTCAAACTGGTTGAAAATTTTCACAGTTTACCATGTAACCATTCTGAAATAAAGTCCCAACATGAACCCCTTCTAATTAATATTGATGAGGGCTCCTAAAATTTTTTTTTTTTTTTTTTAAATCTATGTTGTAATGTCATGCGTCAGAATAATGCATATCGCATGCCACTTCAAACCAGAGACAGCGGCTCAAGTAGACCTTAGTTGCAAAAATAACATTTCACATTTTTCTAAAGACTTGAGAATTGGTTTGGACTTCTGGTCTTAGACTTGAGTCCTAATGGTGGTTTTCATCTCATGTAATGAAGAGCGAGAGGAAGTCGCTATGTGAGTGCAGCTGTCGCACATGTTTTACTGAAAAAGGAAGCCATGGATTATTAAGTTGTGTCGGTGTATTATGGGCTGTCAATTTCTTATACCAATCTGGTATAAAAGATTATACTGTTGCTTCCTGTGATTCTCATTCATGCATATGATGAGAGCAGCGGCGCTACAATGAGCGGCTAAAACCGAAACTAACCGCTAAGCTAACCGGATACATACACGCTAGAAGTGCGCATGTGCAGCCAGCAAGCGGAAACAAACAAGGAACGTGCACGCACATGGGCGTTACATGAGCGCATCAGAATGATTGGCATGTGGGACAACCAATAGAAAAGGCGATACCCCCAAAACTTGAAGGACAGAGGGGTGTGAGAGGAGGAAGAAAACTCTGACAAATCCCTGCTCTTCAATGTGAAGAACAGTGATTGGTTAGAGTTCTAACAGGCCTGTAGCTCCCACAGAAATAAAAAAATGTAAACCTCCTTTTTTCTGAATACATAACATATTGACTACTTTCAGGATGGAAGGACGATTTTACCCAGTACATTAAAAAGTGTTTCTGAACAGGATTACCAACTATAGCTTTAAAGGGGTGGAAATTACATTTAGATTATTCAGTGTAAAACTTAATGTTAAAAGATTAAAAGATAATTAATAAATGTTCATGTAAAGAATGAGGCCTAAGGGCAAACAGTAGCCTACAGTGTTGTAATCCTAACATGTAACATAGCATTTATGCCGCTTGCGTATTGCATGTTTTGCTTTAGGCTTATTTTTAACTTATTTAACGGTATAGCACTATGACCCTATGTTGGTGGTTTAAAGTGCTTTATAAATAAAGTTGGATTGCAAACCCAGAGCATTGCAGGCTTAGAGGTGACCTAGATGTCATGGATTTGATGATAAAATGTTAGAGAATTGAGGCTTGACTCTGAAGTGGGGCAAAAGGTTCAAGACTTGTCTTGGACTTGGAAAAATCACTTGTGAACGTCTCTTATGTTCACAAAATTGACTTTCGCCTGCTTATTTACATATTTGCATCCCTGTTCTCATTTCTCACATTGCCTGTATTGTCTAACAATGTTTTGTACAGACAAAACCCTTTTGAAGGAAATAGCAAAACCAGCTATCTATAATGTATACCGTGTCAGGTTATCTAACAACTAATTCAACTATGTATGCAAATAAGCAGTATCTGGGGCACAACAACTGTGTACAGTTACTCATATTGTGGAAAATACCTTTTTTTACGTCAGCATTCTTGAGCCTGAATGAGGACCACACTTCGCCACCATAAACTGGCCACTTGCCTCTAAATTATTTACCGGTTCATTTTCCCCCTCTCTCCAGATAGCTAGTGTTGACATACTTTGGAATTTGTTTCATCCTTCTGGGTATTCTCCCCCCCTCGGCTCTCTTTTGCTCCATCTTCCCTTCTCTGTCCCAAATAAAGGAGCTCCAGCAATGAAAGCTTCTTTCTACATCCCCCACCGTAGTAAATGCAGAAAGGATGCGCCTGCAAATGATGGGTACATTAACAGGTGAAAACAAAAAAAAAAACAATGCTAAATATAAGAAGATGCTGGGTTTACCCACAATAATCTGACTGTGTTGCAGATAGAAAGTTTGCCGCAAATATGTGGAAGCTTTGCTTGAATAAGTTTTAATATTTGCTGCAGCTGCACATTTTTTTTTCAGACGATGAGGAATAAATACAAAGGAGGAATGTCCAAAGTTGTTAGAGTTTTCTGAAAAAGTTTAGCATAGAAAACGGATTTAATAAGTAACACATTTTCCTCTTCTGTGTAAAAGGTGTGGGGCCTCCTAAAGATCAGACAATTGTTGATCTGCAGCGGCGCCACATCAACGTGCTACTGTACAGCATCCTGTCCACCATAACCATCCTGGGCATGCTCATGGCCGGCGCCTTCCTGTTCTTCAACATCAAGAACCGAAATCACAGGTCAGCATCTGGCAACAGACCAGGACAACCTTGGCAATAGTGCTAGCCAGTGAAGATGAAATGCATAGTTGTACAGAGCAGATAAAAGGTAACTTAGCAGTTTATGCGAAGGGAGAAGAATTGGAGGGATGAGTGAAGGTCAGGGACGCGTATGTGGGCTGAATAGTAAATATGAATAGAAGGAGTCTATTCTGATAATGTACAACTGTTTCACATACTTCTTTTAAGATCTTTTAAAGCTTCACTGTTCTGTTTATCATTTATTTAACCTATTTTTATTCTTCTTCAGACTAATTAAGATGTCCAGTCCATACATGAACAACCTGATCATCTTAGGAGGCATGCTGTCCTATGCGTCCATTTTCCTGTTCGGTCTTGATGGAGGTTTTGTTTCTGACAAAGTGTTTGAGACGCTCTGCACCGTGAGTCCACTTTGAAGTTTTATTAACCTATAATATATTAAATGAAAGCCTGGGTTAAAGACTCCAAAATATATATATATATATTTTTTTTTTGGGGGGGGGGGGATTCTAGCTTGCAAAATTATACATGGTTTTCAAATAAATATATATATACACAATTAATTATCAGAAAGATGCTACATTGTTATTTTTTTATTCAGCTTTCATCTGCCTAACTACAATGCAACCAATTGCATTCCGAAGTCACCTTATCAGTAATTAGAGTCCAGTCTCAGTATAACTGCAGATGTTCTGTGAAGGTCTCAGGAGTTTGTCAGAGAACATTAGTGAACAAATCTTGGCACAACCTATCAAGACGTGGCCATTGATCTAAACTGACAGGAGAGCATTAATCATAGAAGCTGCCAAGAGGCCGATCATAATGGAGGAGCTGCAGAGGTCCCCAGGTCAGGGGGAGCGATCAGTCGACAGGCCAACTGTTCTTGTGGTGCACTAAAGAAATCTGGCATTTCTGGAAGGGTGGCAAGAATAAAGTCATTGTTGGAAAAGAGAATGTAAAGAAGTCATTATGCAATTTATCCACAAGTCATGTCTACATCAAACAGGTGGAAGAAAGTACTGTACTCAGATGAGACCAAAGCAAAAACCTTTTGCTGTTTTCTTATTTTGACAATATGCTATGTGTGGTTAAAAAAAATAAAATCTAACTACACATCCACCAGAACACAACATCTTCACAGTGTAACATAGTGGTGGTAGCATCATACTATGGGAAGCTTTTTCTTCAGCAGAGATAGGGGATCTGGACAAGCAATAGAGGTAAATACAATCAATCCTGCAATCTTGGATGAAAAAGGATGGAAACAGCAGAAGGCTTGGGACTGGGTTTCACCTTAAACGTACACTCAGCTATTTTACAAAGATAAATGTACAATTGTTTTATAGTCTAGATGCGCAAAGCAGATAGGGCAGGGTTTCCCCATTGTATTACAGTCCTCCCCGGCCAAGCTAAGTATCGTTTTTTATCTATTTTAAGTACGTTTTTTATACACGAGTAACAGTGATACCAAATATAGTAGGGTTGTCAAAATAATTGATGCCTTGACATAATAGATGCTATAAAATAAACTACCCAAAGATCAAGATTTGCATCAGAATCTATATAAACTAACTCATTCACATCTGCCCAAGTTGTCACATTTCTTCTGGCAGTAGAGCCCGTCTCCTCCCTGCAGGCATGCACCTGGCCCAAATAATGAGCTGCTGGTGGAAGTTTTAAGGTCTACTAACATATGGAGAACAGTCAGAAGAAATTATGCGACCCTCTTTACAGGCAAGATGAACACAAAAGGGTTTTTCGGATAAACTTTCCCAGGCAGACGGACACGGAAAACGTAATGCTGAACGGTGCAGCATCCTATAAACTGACAGTACGACACGGATATTTGAGAGCAACATGAAAAGTTCAGTAAAAGCTCCTCTATCTGCGACAGTGTAGCAGTAAACCTCCCGGACAACATTAGCTAACGCTAGCTGTTGCACTGTTGGTCTGAGCCCCCCATGCAAGCTCCTGCTTAACCAGTCTTCCGGGTGAAACCCTGTAGAGACCCCCCCCCCCCCCAAAGCAGCTGAAACTGCGGTCAAAGATGGTGATGCAGGTCTTTGACTTAGAGCTGTTGAATAGAAATGCAGGTCACACTCTTGAGATATTTCGGTGTAAAAAATTTTGAAAACCATGTATAATTTTCTCTACCCTTATGCAATACTTTGTTTTGGTCTATAATATAAAGTCTCAAAAAATGCAATGAAGTTTGAGATGAAATGCGAGAAAGTTTAAGGGGTATGAATGCTGTCAGGTGGATTTTGCCTTGCTTATAGTATTTTACCATTTCTAATTTACTTCATACACTAGAAATGAAATATGCAAATATAAAGGTGACTCGCAAACCTCTCACATGCACCTCGTGATCAAGAGAAGGCAGAGTGAATCTCCCTGCAGGTTCTCTAGCTCGCACATAGCACATTAAGAGTCTCCCCTCAAGTAGCAGTACCGTGTGACTATGTAGATACTGGATTAATTAGAGTTTTGATTACAGTGATAACTAGTTTTTACTGAGATAATACCACACACACACACACACACACACACACACACACACACACACACCACAGACGCAAGCTGCCGTCACCTGGATGAAGCTGCGCTGCAGACCCAAAGCAAACTCTGTAACCTTAGATGAAGATCTACAGCAAAGGAGCGCAGAGGTGGATTGATCTTCTACTGATTGATGACCTTGTGTCCTAGTGAATAGATGGTCTAATTTTTTTTTTCATCGCTTGTAGCCAAAGCTCTGCCAAAAGAGCCTCTTGAAAGAGTACATATCCCAGTTCAAATGTCAGCTTTCCATGATGTAGATAAAATTAAAATCAGGATTAAAATGTCTGAACCTTTTTCCAAATATATTGTAACATTTATCCTGTAGCTGAAAAAACAACCACTGTTAGAAGGGAAAAAAGATGCAACAACCCACTTACACACCCTAAGTGCACACCCTATCCAAAAAGTTTGTTAACACACCCTTTGATTTAAAAACACCTTTTAGTCTTGATTTGGTAAACCATTTCCATCCCAACCCCTTAAATGTTCTCCAAATTGATCAGATAGGAAGCCATCTCTCTTTAGCTGACACCGCAGATTATCTGTCAAATTTAGTCCTGGACTCTGGCTTCCACAATCTAAAACTTAAATTTTCCTGTTGTGAAGTCATTCCCTTATTGATTTGGTTGTATACTTAGACTCACTGTGATGCCTGAAACAACAAGCCCTTCTCATCCCATCTTTCTGACAGATAACTTGTGTTTTTTCCCCAGAACTGACTTATATTTGGAACTATGTACCATTTAATCACAGTATGGTTCCATGCAGAGTAGTTTTAGAGCTAACACACCATTTGGATTTATAACCCACAGGCTCAAGTTTGGTTCCATCACATTTCTCCACAAGATTTTGGAAGATGTTTTGCTTTCTGAAAATGCATTCTGTCTTGGAAGTCTATTGCCCTGTCCAGACATGCAAAGAATAAAGAGGATAGTTGATGCATGTATACAACAACTAGAATGTATTGGACATTTTTTGCCACGTTTTTAGTCTGTTGGCCTCTTAAGAGTCTCCCTGATCGGTTTCAGTCTCATCCTCTTATCTGGGTTGGATATGTGTCTAGTTTTTGCAGTGTCCTGTTGTTCCATATATATTCTCAAATAGATATTCATTGTTCATGTATAATTTCGTAGGACTTTATTAGTCTCCGTCTTCTGATGGATATCTTTGTGCAATGATATAATTCTGATCCTTTGTAACCTCTCTGAAAATGAGAGGTTATCTCAGACATGCAAATGCGGAAAGGTCAGGACAATCCCAATAACACAGCTGAACTTTGAAATCCCTCAAATGCACTGCAAATGAAGCCTCAAATGAAACTGAGAATACTGATTGAATCAAATTTCTTTTCACAAAGCATTAGTTTGAGGATATGGGTACTTTATTCAACCAGGTTATTTTGGCCTTCAGATTTTATTTTTTCCTTTACTATTTCTTTGTTTTACACTTGCATTGCACGGGATATGTGGGAAAACTGTAAAATGTTTTCAAATAGTCGATCAAAGTCTCAGTTTTTAACATCTCAAAAGCCAGGCACATTTGAGAACCATTGTAGGTGCATAAGCAGCTTGTAACACTGAAGTACACAACTGTCTATTGATTTACGATTGTGCAGCTATTTTAGGGGGTCTTTAGATTATATTGAACTTTCAAGCTTTTAAACTCATCTTTATGTTTTGTGCCAAAACTTAAGAGGTCCACATTTTGTTTTCTACTTTTAGGAAAGATAAAATGATCTCAGAAGTCTGACAGCCCCAGTGCTAAGGATGCTCCACTAGAGCTCTTGGAAGTAAAAAATAAATTTGACAGCGTCTTATTTTTAGAACGCCTCGCAACCCTGTTTTGAACAAATTTAACTTCACATAGCTGTCAGATCAGATGCTGGTTTGAGCTTTGATTGGCCCTTCATGACATGTCATGACTGTATGTTGTTGTTCTGACAGGTTCGGACATGGATCCTCATTGTTGGATACACAACAGCTTTTGGCGCCATGTTTGCCAAGACGTGGAGGGTACACGCCATCTTCAAAAATGTGAAGATGAAGAAAAAGGTAAGGAAAACATTAACTTATTCAATAAAATGCGTGGGCTTCTAGATAGTTACATACACCGTATAAAAAGGAGAGAGAATATTTATATAGATAGTGCTTGGTCCTGACCTTAAAGGGACTCGTGTCTTTTTTAAGGGACATGTGCCTAAGTGTATGATTATGAAGCCGACAGGAAAAAAAAATATTTAGACAATCTGCAAACTACTTAGGGGAAAAATACAGCTCGATCCTCCTGAATAACCACCAAAACAAACCAGTTTACTGCAACTTCCTCAATCTTGCTGGTAGTTCAATTAAATTCCAGAATATTTATATAATCAAATAGGAAAATTAAATCTTGTAACACCCAAGAGTCATTGTAGATTGTGATGGAGGCTGTAAGGATCTCCTCTCAGGGTCAGCATTAGAGTGGATCTGCAGAAGCCTTTGACTGGATCCCATGAGGAGGACAGACAGTTTTGACTGTAAAGTCCTTCATTTTATGAAATAAACTTTTTTGTACAATCAGAGCCAATAGAGCAGTCCACATGACAGAGCCAGCCTTCTTGATCAGCTTGATTCACCTTTTTTTTAAAAGTCAACGGCTCTGATGTTGCTACCCCATCAGATGATTGCAGAAGAGATCGCTTTCTCGACAACAGCTTTATATAGAAGATCTGCAGCATCACTGCTGCAAACACTGAAGGGCCTAAGCCTTCTGAAGAGGCACAGACTGTTCAGTCCCTTCTCAGACTCAGCTTCGCTGTCGCCTCTCCAGTTTACTCTGTTGTTTTGCTGAACAGGGAGCTATCATTATTTCTCCACCAACTCCAATTCCTCTCCCGTGATGGGTGTAGTGTTTGGCATGTTCCTGTTTCTCCTGAAAT
Source organism: Fundulus heteroclitus (assembly GCF_011125445.2). Lineage (NCBI taxonomy): Eukaryota > Metazoa > Chordata > Actinopteri > Cyprinodontiformes > Fundulidae > Fundulus > Fundulus heteroclitus. The sequence goes on along the minus strand of NC_046373.1, from coordinate 11,797,774 downwards.
ATGGAGAGCTCTTATTTAAGGCAAAGGAAATACAAGCACATTTTAAGCATCAAAATATAACTAAGCAATGACTTGAAGCACCGTGAACCCTGAATTTATCTGGGTCATGAAAGTGCTACAAGTTTCTGGCAAGCAGCTTTACAGTAAGCCACAAAAAGGACAATGATGATTTCAAAGACAGTTCGTGGTCTGTATTGCGTATTTATCGTGTCATTAAGCTGCTGTTTACAGAAAGCTTGCTAGCCTTAAGTCACTTAATTGGATTTGACTGCAGCTTATGTGTAATCCGCCACCAGAACTTGAATGTTGTAAAACCTTAAAAATGTAAAATGTCTTTGGTTTTAATTTTTATGTATCATTTCTTGCATTTGTGTCACCAACTAACGCGCATGTCTCCCTGCATTTTTGTCATTAGTGGTTTTTGGAAATGCAGTATGTCAGAACATATTAGGTTTCTGATGGTTAAATCTTGCCCTAAACATCTATTTTAACACCAAACTAGATAATTAACATCTTCATTTAGCCATAAGCATTTTCATTTCCAGGATATAAACATCTCATCACTGCTGTGTGGCTGATCGTCCCCAGACTTGAATCAAAGAGCAAAAAGTATGAATCCTGGTGGCTGCAACACCTGCTTTTAAAAATGTCTCTTTGAAAATTAAGATATAGACATATCGCCTTTGAAACTATTGGTCTGATCTGTTTCAGTACATAAACTGCTGCTCTCTCTCTCTCTGTGCTGCAAGTTTTCATGGTCTTTTGTATTAATAGCTGCTCCCCTCTCCCAGTCTACTTCTCTTTCTTGCTCAAAACTGTTCATATTATTGGACAAGTGGGCGGCCTGGCAAAGAAAGAGAGCGGGAAGGGTGACTGAATGAGTAGAGCAGGTAAGAAGGATGTAGAAAAATAGCAGCAGAAGGGATAGTGGACTGACAGAAGGAGGGAAGCAAGGCAGGACAGTGTAAGGAACAAGGCAAGCAATCTGGCCTCAATGGCACAGAAAGTAGGGCGGGACCGCTGAAGAGGAAACGGAAAGCCGGAGACCGGGAACGGATAATGAATAAAAAGAGGTTAAAAGACTATTGATGTTTTACTAAAGATAGCTTTTCAAAGCTATTTCATCGCTCTGAACCTGACCTTTTGTATTTATTTCATGCGTGGTGTTTTTTTTTTCTTTCATATATATATATATTTCCAGGAAACAGAGTTGTTTTGCCTCTTTGAACTTAGTGTTGCTCTGACATTTCATTGCCAATTATTTCAGCTCACTTTACCTTCTCTCACCTTCTCTCCCTTGCTAACAAAGACAAAACAAATGTTTCCTTTAAGGCAACATTCACCCCCTGCTGCATAGTTTAGCTCTTAACGTTCAAGATATAAGCTCTTTAGTTTCAGGGTTTGTGTGCAGGACACACACACACACACACACACACACACACACACACACACACACACACACACACACACACACACACACACACACACACACGCTCCACTTCATCCACATTGATTAAGTGCAGGTGTTTTGGCTTCCTCAGACTGATAGTTGCTGTTGGTGCCCACTGCTGTCAGTGAATGGACAGACACAAGTGTTAGCCATCAGTACTTAACCCTTTCTTACTGTTTTTCCTTCATTTTTTTTTTTTTTTCTGTACAGTGGAAGAGATTGTAATTCGAGGGTGAGTTTGATAAAGGCTCTGCTTTGTAGGCTGCAGTCAGCACATCTTCAGTTCCTTAAAAAGCTCATAGACGGTGACATGTCCCTCTTCTCTAAACAAAACTTGACATGCAGCACAGATTTAAAAATCTGCCCAGAATCCCCCTGCCATGTGGGCCAGTATTAGATTGTCAGGGTGAGAAGACCTGAAGCAAAGATGCCAAGGTTTCGCAGGTATTAACACGTAAATTAAAATCCTAAATGTCAGACATGATCTTATTGCTTTTATTTAAAACAGAAAAGCAACAATTATTTCCACTCTTGCTCAAATAAGTTAGACTTTAATACACAGAATAAAGCAAAAACAGAAATATTTGTCTAGCAGAACATTAGATTCATACTTTATTATTTGTCCAAAGGGAAATTTGCCTTTGTCGGTACAGTCAAGGGGGAGAAGGTAAACATTGGCAAATTGGTAGTTGCTATGATCAGTTTCAAGACATTATTAACGTAGTGAGAGCTGTGATGGTGGAGGGGAGAAAGCTTATTCCACGACAAGATGTATTAAAAGAATATCTGCATGGATCTACAACCGGAGGGGAGGAGTGTGGAATGTAAATGTAGAGGATTGCGACAGTTGTGACTGATCAGTAGGGCTTTGTGGGTTATAAAAGGGTTAATGAGAACAGGCAGATTGGGAATAGGAAGAGCGAGTATTTTAGAGCATGCATAAGTGGTTTTTAACATTTAATTTTTATTGTTGACAGGAAGCGTTGTGAAATTATGAGTAGCACACAAGATTAAGATGGGCTCTCTGACGTTATGACAGAAGAAGCTGGATAGGTGGATAGAGGGAGTGATCTGGGCTTGTAAATATAGATATCTTGAACTTTTTCTTCAAAGTAAATATAGACAACTTTAAATAATACATCTACTTTCTTGCTTATATTTGATTAGTAGTGATACAGTTCTTTTTTTATTTTATTTATTTATTTATTTTATTTTTTGACAAGATGAGATGAGACATTCTAGCAGTGAGTGGACGACTGAGGCAGGTATATGTAGGCAGGTGAACAGGTGAGCACAGTTGACAGTAATTACTGGCAGCAGGTGGAGCTGATCTGGGCTCACTGATTGGAGACCGGTGACTGACGGCTGTTGGCTAAGGAGAGTGGAAACTAATTAGTCTAACACAAAGCAGACAAAAAATTAAATCATGACACCCAGAGTCAGTAGATAAAATGTTGTTTCTTTAGAAAGTAAAGAGAGAAAAAAACATATAATTCCCTTTTAATCATATTAAGGCTGTGTGCACATTCCATGATGTTATTCATTTATTTGTTTGTGTTGAAGTTTTTCTAAAATACAGTTGGATCCTTGAGAAAATCTGCGCAATGCAATGGTATGTTTGAATGGCAGTAACAGGAGACAATTATTTAGAGTAAATTTAGAGAAATCCCATATGTGTCGTTTGGCAATATGACACATCAAAGTTGAGCAAATATCCTTGTAAAATTGTCTGTTTAATAATTTTCCAAAATTCCTCATAATAGATATTTTTCAGTCAGAATCTCAGAGGATTTTGGAAAAGTTCATTTAATCTTTTTAGGTGCTTACACGTTTTGGTGCTAAATGAGAATTTTAAACCTTTTTATGTCTGTAATACACAGAGCTTACCATGTTTTTAGGAACCCCCGGAGAAAACAGGTAAAAAGCCTTAAAACAAATTAAAACAAATAACTTTTTTATTAAAGAAGCACAATTTAAAACAAAAAAATGTAATTAAAAGGCAAAAATAAAATTTCATTAAGTAAGGGGCGGAACCATGTCAAAGATTTTTTGTTGTCATTTGTAATTAAAAGTCAGTGTTGTAGCAATTATTGGTAGTCTTAATTAATCCTATACATTACATGTATCTGTAGCATTTTGTAAATTACGCTTTACCATTTTGAAGTTCTTCCTGACACAGAGGCTTTGCTAAGCTTCAGAATTTAATGGAAGAATCAATATTTATCTTGCCAGTTCAGAGAGGCGGATGTTAAGTGAGTTAAAAATCCTCCAAACAACATATTAGGAAACAGCAGCACTATATAAAATTTATCAATTGTTTGAGAGGGACATCACAAAAGAAATAGCTGTTTATCAGAGAATAAACTTTTTTTGGGAAAAAAATTTTTTAAATGGTTCTGGAGTAAAGCAAAGAAAGAATATGTAGAAAAAGGCCCGTGTGGCAACGTATGGTGGAGGATCCGTGATGCAGTGGGCGAATTCCTCTTCCAAAGAACTTCACAACCTTCTTGGAATTAATGACAACATAAACCAATTATTTCTGCAATATTTCTTTAAATATATAAATGTACTCTACGTGACAGATCCTTTTTTAATTGTTTAAGAGATGACCCTGCAGCAATAACATATGAACAAATAAACGCTTTCTACTCAAAACAATCCAAATAAAATTCTTGTATTCAGACAGCACTCTATTGCACACATTTCTAATTTTCCTTTGGTCCACACAATTCCTCATGGCGGATGGATGTTCAATGCGCGTCTTCCTGCAATAAATCGGACATACCTAATGGAGGAGCTGCAAATCCCACCAAGGGCTACCAATATTCGTTTCGCTGTGGCCACATTTGCTCAGTCCTTGCATCATCAAAAGGCAGCAGATCAAAAGACACTCCCCTCATGTCCCGCGTTCTGAGCCCGCCGGGGAATGGGACACCTGTGCGAGCTGCATCTAGACTATACGATGCTTTCCAAACAGATCCTGACCCTGTCTTCTCCTGACCTTTCTTTTGATTCACGGTTTCAGTCAGTCAAATGCTATTATAAATGAAGATCACAAACAGGTCATGGCTTTCATCCTTCCAAAGTTCAGAGTACAAAAGAGGAGCTTTAGTGGTGAGCAGCACTGGCTCAGCATTGGTCCCCTTTTTAGGCGACAAAATCTGGCTTGGAGACAGAACTTCTAATTGGTTATCGACCAATAGGTCTACTGGAAGTGTCCGATTTTTTTGTTTTTACACAAGTAAGATTAGAGAATGCGTCCTTAAATATTTTAAAGAAGGTAGCGCTCGATAAATAAGCTAGATGCAGAGTGTTATTTCACATGCCTTTATGACATGGATGTTACTCCATTAAATGAGCAGATGTTCACTAATATCATCATATCATCACCTTCTTCCTCTACAGATCATAAAGGACCAGAAACTGTTGATAATCGTCGGCGGGATGCTGCTTATCGACCTATGCATCCTCATCTGCTGGCAGATCGTGGACCCTCTCAAGAGGACCGTGGAGGAATACAGCTTGGAGGTCAGAGTGCATTTAATCGTCTTTCTCTTCCTCCGATCTTTTTGGGCCAATCTGACAGGGCTTTGCTCGGCAATGAAAGTCCGAGTGAGCAACACTGAGCTATTTCGAGGACGGGAAATTAATTATACTTCAGCGAGAGCATCTGTTTTTTACTTGTGGTTGTTGTTATTTTTGGGTCAGGATGTGAGCCATTGCTGCCTTCTGTGCTCATTCCATTCCCGGATGTTTGCCAGATTCAATGGGAGACATTGGCAAGGGCCATTGGAAAACAGGCAATTAGCATTGCATTCATTCTGCCGGAAAGGTTGTTGGGTGTTGTAGTGACATTAACACTGCTAACACTCTTCCATGGAAGAAAAAAAAATATGGCAGTATTGATTTTAGAAATTGATGACATGTAATATTCAATGAAATATTAACAAATGACTATGTGATGAATTAGCATTTGTTGAGGAGTAAACCTCAGGCTGCGTTTTAAGACTGGATGAAATGATAAGGGAATATTTTCAGCCGCATATGCTAAAGGAAAATTGACTGGAGTGTTATTTTTTTTGTTGAAGGCATTATAGTTTTACTGCCAGAGGCAAATGTGCACAATTTATAGATATTGTGGAACCCATCATTTCTAAGTTGCTACCCGAAAAAATTATACGCCTTAAGCAAAGAGAGTCGGACAGATTAATTCCAAAGAGTAGATGCAATGGGATAATCTGTGTTTAATTTAGGTTTGTTAAGGCATGGAAGGAATACCAACTCACATTAAATTACTTTTTTATTTCAGAGAAAGACAAATCATTACTTCTGAATTTTTTTCAGACTTTTATTTGCAATAATTTATAATTACTTGAAATATTATGGATTTCTGTGAAGGTTTTAACAGAGATGGACCTTGGCTCATTTTAAAATTGATTTGTTTCTCTTCAGCCTTGGTGAAGAAATAAAAGGATTCCAGATTAAGCCAAATGTATATCATTTGTTGTTAGATGTGATATGACAAGCTGAATGTAATTGATAGGAGGCTTTGTAAATAATTTAGATAAATTGACCACATTTCCAATATATACCAATATATTAAAAAAAGTTTAATCCCCGTAAATATTGCTAATGACTGAATCAATAGAAAGACATAAAACAGTTTGTGTTTTATTGATGTACAGCAATTTCTATCTCAGTTTAGTGGAAACTGGAAGGTGATATTGCTTTCATGTTTCTATGAATGCAGAGCAAGAAGCAGTAAAATGTAAAATGTCTTAGGGCAAGAACACCACCGGCTTTATGCTTACTCTGATAAATCCTGCAACTACTTCAGGATAAAGTTAATTACATGTATATTTTACAGAATGGGGTTTCTGTCGTTTAATTCTGTAATCAGAAGCTTCTCAATAGGGGGCACACAGGCACCACCCGCATCAAAATTGCAGGACGAATGTGTAGACACTGTAAACATAAACAAAAACAAAAAAAAATGTGTCTGATTTTAAAAACATTTCAGCATTCCCATTCCATTCTGGGTTTATTTAAGTTTTTGTGTGTAGGTTTTTAATGCCGTGGGACACCTGACAGATGAGGGTGTATGTATGATTAGAAACTTTTGGCTTCCTTATGCAGATCTCCAATTGGTTACTGAAAGATTCTCCTCAGACGCAGAGTGTGGCCAATCAGAACTTTTTGTGTCATTTCTCATGCAATTCATAATACGTTTCGCTCAGTGTTACCAACTTAGCGACCTTGTCGCTATATTAAGCGACTTTTCAGAGCCCTCTTACGACTTTTCTTTTTTTTTAAAAACGACTAGCGACAAATCTAGCGACTATTTTCTGTGTTATTGGTGACTCCATGTGAAAGCACCAATCAGTCTGCAGTTACTGTCTTGAGGTGGCAGCAAGCACCGCCGTGAGTGAGCACTGTCTATCTGTCACACACACACACACACACACACACACACACACACACACACACACACACACACACACACATACTGCAGTTACCTCATCCCAAAAGCCCTGCGCTTGCAATCAGAGCATAAAGAGCAGAGCGGAGACCCACTCCACTCCATTTTAATATACAAAATGTATAATGCGATGATTCCTCCTTAGATTACAAAGCTGGATATAAATATAATGTAAATATAGTTTTTAATCTAATCCTTTTTTTTCTCTGAAACTGTTGCACTAAAATAATTCTCTGAATTTGATTCACGCACAGCTTGAATCCCTTATTCACCTCATTCATTGTGTGCCTTGAATAACTGTCTTTTTGGTCAAATTTGATGTATGTATGGATTCAGGCAATGTATAAAAATGATTAATTATTTGATAAATAGTTTGTCATTTGTAGTTCCAAAAATATTTTGTTTTTTTAATCACAATTTTATCTTGCCAAAAGCTTCTCTTTCCTACAGCCTGGATCGCAAGCACATAAACAAATGTGCAAATTACATGATGACGTCATTTAGCATCTATTAGGACATCCAACAGCGACTTTCCTTGTTGAGGAGTTGACAACAATTGTTTTGCTGTCATTTGTACCTCCTGCATCGGCGCAGAAAGAGCAGATCTAGTCAACTCCATTTAATTTTTAACCGACTAGTCATGAAGGTAGAGGTTTTACTTTTGTTAAAAAGTGAAAGAGGAGTGTCGACACATTATTGTTTGGTTAGTGGGTTAAAACAGAGAAAAAAAAATTCTCCCTGTCATGATTTCTCTTTGATGAACGCAGAATGCACAACACACACACGGAGCTATTTATTGAGAGTTTATTGAAAGAAAGATGAGTAGTGGATGAGAAAACCAGAGAGGCAGGACTGGACTGGAACTGGGGTGTAGATGAAAGCAGGAGCTGACGGACCGGAGAGAGTTCTTGGAGATGTAGGGCTGCAGTTATCCAGAGAAGCAACGCGAGACAGTTCTAGGGAGCGCAGGGCCGCTGGAGTACAGGGGCAGCAGGAGATCCAGGCAACAAAGACTGAGGGAGGCTTTTGTAGGGAGGCTGGCAGGTGGAGTGAGTTCTGACTAATTAATGCCTAACAGGTGTGACTGATTGCTGAGGGAGTGGTGAGCTGAGTGAGAGGAGGAACTGAAAAATAACAGGAAAAAAGCCAGACCAAAACTAAACCATGACACTCGGTATTTTAGAGAGGATATAATAGGTTTTCTGATCCATACTCCATTCTGGAAGGTGGCGGTAATGCACCTATAAGTTGTTTGCCAACCGCCATTAAAAAAAACAGAAGAAGAAGAAGAACCATGACACTCCCCTGTTATTGTTTCAACATAGCAAGACTGCCCATATGAGGAGAATCATGTCTGTTTAAACTCCATTCACAACATTCACGCTCTTTTTTTGCACCTTCTAAACAAGTGAACGGCTCTGTGGTCCTTTCCAGATTTTATGACAAAAATACAATTTGCTCTTATTGTCGTGTCGTTCATCCCCAGAAATTCTGTTTGCTGCCAGCAACACTCACGCATTGAGTCCATTCCAGCTGTCTGCTTTATTCTTGTAAAACATTTTGTTTCTAGATAGACCTACTTGAATGGATCAAATGAAACAGACCCCAAATGTACAAATAATTGCTGAATAAAGTTAAGACCAAAATTATTTATGACTCTGATTGCTCTTCCTGCTGCTCTGTTAACACGAACTGCAGCAGGAATTACTGAGGGCCTCAAGCTGTGAAAGAAGCTGAAACGGCTCCGCTTTAGACTGAGCTCTGAATGGACAGCGCTGTGAACGGATCATCCGCAGCCCAGATGGGCTTTGTTAGTTTTTTGTGTGAGGAATGCCATGTGTGGCGTGTGTGGTCAGGGAAATGCGTGTCACACAGACATTGTGGGACAGCTGAGGGCTAATGTCACTCAAACATGTGGATGCTAATGGAAGAGTCCAACCTGTTTAGGCCGTTAACATGGAACTATTATGTGACCCACACACAGATCTCAGCTGGTGCCTAATTTATCAAGCTTTTCTTGACTCAAAGGTGAAGGCTGTCCTTTTTTGAATAACTGCACATGTGCAAGACCGTCTTACCTGTCCGTCCGTTCCTCAGGGGGATCGCGTGAAAAAAAATCTCCCGAATCCATTCTGATCTTATTTCTTTCTACTGAAGCCTTCCTCTTCTTCTCATAAACTTGTATGCAGTTTGCTTTTTGTGACTCTCAGACATTTTCAAAGTATACAGAGAGAGCAGTTGAGATACAATGGCTGGCTAATGCTGAAGCTAACCGGATACATAAACACTGGAAGTATGCATGGGCAACCAGCAAGCGAAAACCAACAATCAACATGCACGCACACTAGCGTTACGTGAGCGCGTCAGAATGATTGGCATGTGGGACAACCAATAGATAAGGCGAAATCCCCGGTACTTGAGGAACAGAGGGGGATGAGAGGAGGAACAAAACTCTGACAAATTAGACTGGTAAGAGTTTTTACAGGCTTGGAGCTCTCACAGAGATCTAATTTTTAACCTCCTTTTTCTGAATAAATATTTTATTCATAACTGTTAGGACGATTTTACCCGGTATAACAAAAAGTGTTTTCCTAACAGGATTACCAACTATATTTAAAATTTTCATAATAATCATCCTTTACTGTCATTGAATCACACATTAGAACGAAATGTGTTCTCTGCTTTTAACCCATCCCTTGGGGAGCAGTGGGCTGCCATGTGCGGCGCCCGGGGAGCAATCTGGGGTTAAGGGTCTTGTTCAGGGACCCAGAGTGCAGGCACTGGGGATCGAACCGGGTACTTGCAACCTTCTCAGAGCGCAAGCGCGCTGCTCTAAACACTAGGCCACCACTCCCTCTTATGTAAACGTTGGCTGGTAAGATGTGGCTTATTCTTAACATTTCGAGTTAAACAGCAGTTCTTTAGGCTTAAAAGTTCAAACTGATGAACTTAATGACGTTTAAAATACCTTAAAGATAGAGTGGACGATTTTTCTGGAGATGTAGGTAAGAAATGCCCAAGTCACTTTTTGAATTACTACGCATGCACAAGACCATCTTACTTGCTCTTCCACTTTTCAGGGGGATCGCGTGAAAGAATCTCCCAAATACACTCTCAGCCATTTTACAAAGTATACGGTGACAGCAGTGGCCATACAATGAATGGCTGAAAAGCTCACTGGAGTGAGGACGTCACAATGAGAGGCATGTGAGACAGCCAATAGATAAGATGATCCCCTAAACTCAAAGCTTCGGTCATGATGATAAGCTAAAACTTCTCTTATGCAGTCATATCCAATAATTTGGAATAACATTAAAAATATACTTATTTCAGTAACTCGATTCACCAAGTGAACACACATTATTTATTACAGACTGTTTTCAAGCCTTGTATTTCTGTTGAAACTATATTTAGGAATATCACATTAGAGCAATAAAAACGTTTTGAATTATCTTCAAAGACCCCCAGCCTTTGATTCCACAAAGAGAGACTTTTTTTCTTTGTGAGTCACTCCTCAAGTCTTTCAGACATTAGTATGTAGTTCGGAAGATGTCTGACTGCCTCCCAAGAGGCCAGAGACCTCGAGAATTTATGGCATCGGTTGATTCTAATTGACCTTTGGGCCAAGCAGAGGTAATCGAAAGGTCAGAAAGAGAGGTAGGATCTTTTGTGGATTTTAATGAAAACTTCTTTTGATCATTTTATATGGATTTTCTTGCTTTTCTTGCTCATTGCCAAGGCACTGTGGGGGAAGAAGGGGTGTCTCATGCTGTACTGCACCATGTTTAGACTTTGTATTTTCAGTTTTAAAATAAATTGTGTGTGGAGGTACATAATCTTTATCTGAAAGAAACAGGTCACATGCTTTTTTTTCTCTTAGTCTCTGATGAAAAGATTTATTTAGGGCATCTTTTGAAGAAGGGATGTTTAGTACATTTCCAGCCTAATATGCACTCTTTGCTTCCTTATGTTCTAGTTGAATGTATGTCAAAGCACAATTGTTTAAATCTCAATAAAGCCCCACTTTCATTGTACTGATTGCCCCATGTACTTCTGAGCCCACCTAAAGGGCTAAAATAAAGCCTTGCTTAACATATTCATTTGTGAATGTTGTCAGTGTGAGCAGTAGGGTCCTCATGGAGTATTCTCTGACTCTAAGCCCTCAGCCAGGGGGGTGTTTTGAATCAATAAACCATTGAGTGTAAGAATCAGCATTCCCCCTGAGGTTGGGCATCTGCATACCTTCGCTCAGGCACATTCTCAACAAGCCTGTCCAGCTTGCCAGACTTCCAGCAGCAGCAGTGAAGGGCCCTTGGGGCTGAGCTGGAGGAAAAGCAGCCCGGAGCTCTTCTGCACTAAGGGCCTGGGGGCCTGCAAGGTGGGACCACAAACCAGATGGCAGCCGCAATACCTGGAGAGGAGTTAATTAGAAGAAAGCCGATAAGGAAGTTCGGTTTTAAACTCAATTTTCAGATTTAAGTCAGATTTGAAAGATATTCAAATAAATTCAATAGGTCTATAGTACATTATTTCTTCATAAAATGTTGAAAATGCCAAGATAATCATAGATACTAAGCTAAATCTCAACTAAGTTATTAAAAAACAATCTTATGGGGAAAAAAAAATCTTAAACTATCATCAATCACATTATATAATTCATGTATAGTGGAGAGTAATAGCATTACCCTGCCAACCTGAGAAAAGGGGTTAGGAGATTTTTTTTTTTAATCAAAAGTATACCCTTAAATATACCTATTGGATGAATTTTAAGGGGTGGCTGGTAAGTATGTATTTTTCAAGAATTTAAATAAAGCTTATAAAGTAAAAATGTGCTGGTAGATCTGTGGCTCTTATGAATAAAATTATACAAATGGACATATACACAATTGTTTCAATTTAACACAAGCTGCAGGTGTATACATTCATATATAACATATATCAAAAAGAAGTTATCAAATCTGTTCCCTTATAAAATGGGACGCTGGCCAGACAAGGACGTATGTGTGCTCGGAGACTTTTCACTTCCATGTGACTCCATGCTGCTCTGTAATTGGTCACTTAAAGTGGCCTATCAGTACTCTTTGAGCCATTCTTCATCCAATCTGATTAGTTAATGCTACGTGTCAATCATAGGCGCACAGCTGGCAGCTAAGATGAACGTCACTCAAACATATGGAAGCAAACGAAAGAGTCAGACAAGAAAAAGACACGACACAACGGCAACAGCAAGAACAACCTGTAATAACTTAAAAAACATTAATTTCACAAGGCTTTTGCTGGGGGGGGGGGAAAGTGGATGAAGTGATTTCGACCAGACAGACCAGACTTAAAATTGCTGCTGCAGGATTACGTTCATCGATGGATTTATTTTCAGGTTGAGATTTTATTGTGCTAGAGGTCGTTTTAATCAACAACCTCCATCACATTTACTTGTGGTGGGTAGAACGTCCAGAAATTTTACTCACGTAAGAGTACATAACAATACTACTCATGTAAAAGTAAAATGTACAATGCAGTAAAACTACTCTCAAAAGAAGATTTTTTTTTTTTTTTTTTCAAAAAAGTTACTCAAGTAAAGGTCACAGAGTAAATGCAAGTACTTACTACCCACGTCTGTGCTTTAGTAGAGATCAACTTCTATATTCTATATAGTAGAGCACAAATTATGGGTTAGGTGCAAATTTTGGTAAATGGTTTAAATCAAAATATATTTTATGACATCACTCACAACTATGAAATAAAACACTACAGAGGCCCTTTTACTTCAGTTTTCAAGCTATTGTTTCCTAAATACACCCACTATTAATTTAAAGAGGATGGGTGATACTTTTCTTGCAGAGGGGGTCCTTATAAAATCTTTATGTTCTTTCTGAGATAAAGCACTTAAATCCTTCATCCTCACCTATTAAAATCACTAAGCAGTAATACTTCCTCTGAGTGACCAATGGTAATAACAGCAAAAGAAAGGACCAGTAGATTCCCCAGTTTTTTTGTAAGCCATAACGTCATACTAGGCCAGCGTTCTCCTGTGGCTTTCCCCTCGTCTGCAGCCTTTTCTTGCCTCCTTATTTTCTTATTATCTCCCTCTCTCTGTCTTTGTCAGAATCTGCCCTGCTCCCCACTCCCATTTTCCCACTGTAGTGAGTTGGGAATTGACCATGGGTTCACAAAGCTGCACGAACTCGCTTCACCCGAGGGTCTGCGGTATATCAGTGCTGAGTTTTGAGGCAACACAGTGGGATAGTGCAGCACATTTGTTGCTTGAGTCATTCCAGATAAATATTCCCTTACTGACTCAGAAACAATGAGTGTTGTTTACAGGAGAGCTTGCTTAAAGGTTGGAGGAATTGTCATTAGTTTGAATCGGTCTCAGACTAAAAAAATCCTAATCTAATTTCTAAATACATTAAAACAGGGGTGTCAAACTCATTTTGGTTGAGGGGCCGCATACAGCTTAATCTGATCTGGAGAGGGCCACACGAGTTAACTCATTGCAAGATTAAATAGAACTAATAAATGTGGACTTGTTGATTTTTATATTAAGTTAATTTCACTTTTACACAATATATTATGAATAACCTCAGCATTTTTAAGAAAAGTATGTGCAATTTCAACAATATGCATTGTGCATAAGAACTGATCACAGTGATTATACAATGTTGAAAAACATTTATTCACATTTTTTTGAACTTAAAAACACTGTCCTGCATGACAAAATACATCAAACAGATAAAAATTAAGAAATTATTTGAATTTTTCCACACCTGAAGCTTAATCTGCTAATTAAAACACAGCGCCCCTCGTGGAAAATATAGGAACTGCATATTTTCTATTAAACAAAGTACATGTTTTTTTCAATAATTGTTTTATCATTCTCTTCCTTTTATCTTGTCCACTTGTGAAAGTCAAATCTGATGAGCTCTTTGTGGCATCTTATTGCCACATTGCCAGACAGGACACTGGAAAAAAAAAATAAAAAAAAAATAAATATAATTTTTTTTTTATAATGATAATGCATTTAGCTACAGGGCCGGACTAAATTGTTCGGCAGGCCGGATCCGGCCCGCGGGCCGTATGTTTGACACCCCTGCATTAAAAGATTTAGAGCAACTGTTGATGATCCAGCCTGTTTTTTTTTTTTGTTTTGTTTTTTTTATTCGGCTTGGAGTTTTAAAGGCAAACAAATGGCTCTTTATGCTGCAGTTGTTTGTAAATGATCTGAAGGTGTACTAACTTCTAGCAATAAAGCATAATAAGCTTTGTAATTTTATAACACATTTTAACGTATTCTGGACCAACCTCAACAAATAAAATGCCATTATTTACGCCCAGGAACAAGCAACAGAGGCAAAAGCTACAGAGACCATTATGAAGATTAGTGCGAACAATTACAGTGTTCCCCTTTGCATCTTTCATTGTCACTAACAAGGAGATGAAACTGAAGAGGCTGACGATAGGTCATTGAAGAATACTTTATAAACCTTGACTTTTTTTAATACCCTATCAAATAAAAGTAAAGAGGGGCCAGGGATCATGTGGATATTGTAGTGTTTAAGAGGACAGTGACCTCTGAGTCTTATTGTATAGCTGCGATTGAAGCCCGCAGCTTTGATTACAGTTTCAGACCGCATGGCCTCATCAGACAATAACTTGCGACCTTGACATTGTCCTCGACAAGCCTGCCGCTGACGTGTTTTCCAGTGAAATACAACTCCATTACACTGGATTCCGCTGAAGATTTAATTTGCCTTACTCTGAACCGGATAAGATGATGACCGTGGCGCTTTGCTGACGCGCCTCTACGTAAATCCTAAATGCAATGAGGAAAGTTCCCCATATTTGTGCCTCTCTTTCCCAAACGGCTTTGTCAAGGTAGGGGAATTATTCTTGGAACGTCCCGAGAATGCTGATGGAGCGGTTAGGCTCGGTAAGCTTGTAGATCAGTGTTGTGGCTCTTTAATAATTAAGCATTCGTTAATGGGACCGCTGCCTGCCGTCAGATTAAAACTTGTCGGTACTGACACACGTTATACAGCAATTGTACACACGTGCTCCGATCATGTGAGCAGGGGGTTTACTTTTATCCCTGTGGCTCTGTTTTTGAAAATCATCTTGACATCACAAAAAGAATAAAACGTGCCAACTTGGGCACCAGCATGTTATACACACAGATATGTGTTCATTGTCGAACCATGGTCTTCCATCGTGGTCTAGGACACTGATAACGGCACAATGAAGGACAAACTGTCAAGAAAGTGTGATTTGCATTCTGGTGGATTCTGCTGCAGCCCCCCCGCTACTCTAGTCTCTCCTCGTGTCTCCTCGTGTGTGTCCCCCTCCCCGCTCCCCCAGCTCGGGCGCTGCAGCAAGCATCGGCATCCGTTGAGCTGCAACGGAATATTGCAGTGTGGCATCACCGTGGCAACGGCCATGGTTCTTGACACCTACGACGCAGAGAGCAGGACTGTCGATTCATGAGACACACATAACAGATCGGGGGGGGGGGGTTACTTCGATACGTTTGTTTATCCAGAGGAGAAAAATGGATCCGTCCACGTAGGACTGGGTGCACTGGGACGGAGGAGCATCTGTGGCATACGTGCGCACAGATATAGTTATGCCGCTTATTTTTAACCAGACTCGCAGGTTTTGTCTCAGCTCACTGCCTCTGCTGCCCCCACCTGTATGCGCTGAGGTTGAGAGGAGGAGAGCGAGGGAGGGGGAAGGTCGAGTGCACACAAGAATGCACTCACCTGTTGCTGATGTCATCCCGCTGTAGCTGCATGCCAAAGTTTGACTCACAATTCAGATTCACTGTAGTATTCTTTTTATTATCTTTTTGCAATGAGGAGATGACAGGGCTGTCTCTTGTTTGTTGCAGCCGAGATCGTTGGGTTCTAGAGGTTTTACTATGTATTATTAATCCTTAAAATATTTATACGTCTTGTAGATTTAGTTTTAAAGTATTTTTTTATCTACTTGGATCTATTGACTGGAAGGAGTACGAAGGTATTAAAGTGACCCAGGAGTGACCTGAGAAAGAATTATAGATTGAATAAAGTACTGACTCAGGGGGGCTGAGTAAGTTGCACACCACATGTTTGTCTGTTTGCAAAAGACATTTAAAAAAAACACCCTTTTATTTCACAATTATGTACTGCTTTGTGTTTATCACAGGAAATACGTCGGATTTTCTGGCTATGATGCTGGAAAATGTAGAAAAATACCTCTTGCCTCAAGTGTAGGGGTTTAAATATCTCGGGTTTTTGCTCACAAGTGAGGGGCCGCCACGGGTATCTATAGGGTGCTGTTGTGGTGAAGAGATCCGTTCCCTTTCGGCTCAGCTCTCAATTTACGGATCGCTCTACGTTCCTGCCCTCCCCTATGGTCACGAAATTAGGGTCTTGACCGAAAGTTCGAGATCCCGGATACAAGCAGCTGAAATGAGCTTCCTCCGCACTCCCTTGGCGAAAGGGTGAGGAGCTCAACCATTCGGGAGGGGCTTGAAGTGGAGCCACTGTTCCTCTGGAGATGTCTCCTGGCTGACCAGGGAACATCTCAGGTTGCCCCCAGAAGAGCTGAATGAGGTGTCTGGAGAAAAGGAAGTCTTGGCATCTCTACTGAATCTGCAGCCCCTGCGACCCGGTCCCAGATAAGCTGAAAACCATGAATACGAGTAAACGTAGTTTGACAGCCAAAACCTGCTTTCAGTGTGGCTCCGAATTTAATTACAACATTTTTATGCTGTTTAGGGAACTACTAATTACACTACAACTGCTTGTAACTGCTCCTATTGAATCATTTCATAATTTATATATATATATATCACAATTGCATGAGTTGTGAAAATGTGACGTGTAGCAGGGGACTTTATATGATGTAATGGCGTGAAATAATCAGATGTCATTTTGCAAGCTGCCACTTACTCAACCGCGGTGGCTGCTGTCTTTTACCTGCCTGCCCTGTCCAACAGCAATGTCTCACTTACATTTATCTGAGTGCTCTTCCAGAATTGCTGTGGGACTCTCCTGCCTTGTTGCCGCAGGTTTTAGGATTTCTCACATTCGGGTCTCTCTTTTCATTTAATGTCCTGTTTCTTTTTTCTCCCCTCTGTTTACTTTATTATAGAACTGACTCTCTTACATTTCCCTCCTTTCACCATTCTGTAAGATGTTTCTCTATCATTCTGTTATTTGCAGCTCCCTCTCTATCAGCACCTCCAGCTCTTTTCTGGTTTACACTCTCGCTCTTTTCAGTTGATGATCAAAACCGGACTTCGGTGACAAAAGCTTTTGATTTTGCTGTACCTTATCAAATGAAATTAATATTTAAAATTCAAATCTATTTAGTTCATAAAGTATTTGTTTAACAAAAGTGCTGCACAGTACTAAAAAAAGATCAAACCAATACATAAATGATTATAATTTAGAACAAAAAAAAAACATTAAAAGCAGAAATTAATATACTACTGAGACTGAAAGGATTCAAATGAAAACAGACACTGAAACAAATCAACTCACACAGTCAAATGCCACTGAAAATACGTGTTTTTAAAAGACTTAAAAACTGCAAAAAAAAAAAAAAAAAAAAAGCATGTTGAATATTTAATGGTAACTTCTTCTATAAATTTGGAACCACGACTGAAAAAGCTCCATCTCCTGTGAGCTTCAGTCTAGAACTTTGGTACAACCATCAGAAACTGGTCAGCTAATCTAAGGGCCCTTGGGAAGAAAAAAGTCAGAGAGACACAGAAGAACAAGACAAGTAATACATTTAAAGTCAAGAGAAGGATTTTAAAATCAATTCTTTGCCACACTGGCAGCCAGTGGAGAGACGACAGAACAGGTGAGATATGACTCTGTCTGCACGAACCGGTCGAAAGACGAGCAGCAGCCTTCTGAAGGAGAGAGGTGTGAAAGAGAGGCCCCTCAATAATGTAGTGGAGTTGTGATAAAAGTGTGGATTAATAACTCTGGGTCATGTTTTGACAACACTGGTTTCAGTTTGGCAACCTGGGGTGAGATAAATAAACTTTTCTGCTAGTCACTGACGAGCTGTTTATTGAACTTGAGATATGAATCCAGGTTTTTTACAGCAAGAAGTATAACCTGTTGCTGGACATAGTGTGAGGTGTGGAGGGGTGTGTGACTAAAATTGAAAATTTTCCAACTAGGACACATAGGGAAATATTAGGGAAATATGCGGTGATAAGAATTGTTCACAAAGTTAAAGTTTTGCCACCATGTGTTGTTGTATGTTGACAAGGATATATAAAGTTTTCCTTTTGTTTTATTACCTATTTTTTAAAATTAAACAATACAACATATGAGTACCTTAAAACAAATATATTGTGGGGAAAATGTAAAAAAACAATTGAGGGTATGGTGAAATGTCAAAGCTATGGTACTCTATTGGCTAGAAGGCCCCAAGTGCATAACCCATTTTGCTCCTTGCGTAAATCCATCCATGGCTTAAAGCCCCTGGACCAGTTCATCATTGCTTTTGCCCTTTAACATTGTGCATCACCCAAAGGCTTCTGATCAATGTTCTCCTTGAAGGGTGTTTTGATGGCATTCTTCACTCTTTTCAAGTGTTTTACGCAAAAATCTGATGGTGCCCACTCCCTCAGCGGAGCCGTCTGTGAAACTCCCGAAAGTTTGTGATGACACCATATCGTTGGTCTGATCCATGACGGTGATGAGTCTGCCTACAGGCAGGGCCACCCTTCTTCGGGACATGAGATGGTCCTCACTCATAGACACTGTTCAGAATGAGGTCCAGCAGAGACTGTACTTCCTGGGGAAACTCAAAAAGTACAACCGTCCACAGGAGCTGCTGGTCATGTTTTTACATCTCTGTGTTGTTCGTCTCATCAACAAACAGAACAGGTACAGATTATAATGAACAATTAGTTCTGCAGAGAAGATCATCTGGGCTGACCTTCCCTCCATCCAGGACTCGAACAGGTCAGGAAAAGGGCCGCTAACTTCTCTGCAGACTCCACACATCCTGCACACAAACTCTAGACTTCAAGTTGTACCTTCAGTCTGGCGCTGCGTAGCGTTATTTACAAAACCAGCTGCCGGAGAGGCACTCTGTCTCCCAGGCAGTTATTTGCACCAATTCAACCATGTCTTACTCTTTAAATTTATGTATACATCTTTACAAAAAAAATCTATTTAACTTTTTTTATTCTGTAAATTTGTACCTAAAATGTTTTCATTGAGAACAAAGTGAAACTGAAGTTAAAGTGCTTGTTAATGTGCACAAACGTGGCAAATAAAGCTGATTCTCATTCTCTTTTTTGAGGGGCAATCCCACACATGAATGATTGCAGGAAATTTCCTGTCAGTGTTACATAAAATATATGGTAATATTCACCATTTTTCTCCAGACAGTCCATTTTCTGCATCTTTCAAACGGTCTGAAGGTGGCTTCTGTTTGATAAAATAACTTTACCAGATTCCTCGGAGATCTGATCCTGTATTTTTCTTTAGAGTCTTTACTCTATTGTTGCCCTTTATAAAATGGTCCTGGCACTGGTAAAAACATAGTGAAGGTATATTTATAAATTTTGCACTTGCAAAGTTTATTTGTGTTTTATCATTAGCTGGAATATTAGTTGTTTTTATTTTGTGGATAAGCATTATTGAAGCATTTTTTCTAAATTAAGTTTTATATATTTGTTAATATGTTTACTGGCAACTTTGTTAAAATCTAATACAACAGGTCTGCTATACATTTAAGTTAAACATCAACTCTTCATTTTGAGTTGTTTTTTTTTTTTTAGTTAGGGACTGGATAATTCTACTACGTTCATTATTTGCATCATGGTTGGCAGTTGTCTTGTTTTGTTGCCCCTTGTTGTTTGTGTAACTGAACTGTTTATAATAACTACATGCTAAAATATAGAAGAAACCTCTAAACAGTCATTAAATATACTTCTATGGAAGAGCTAATCAGTTTGCATATTTTAACATGTGCACTATGAAGATCGAAGTTGTGGGCAAAAAAAGGAATGGGAAGTGCTGTATAACAATCACAAAATGATCTCTTTAATAGCTAAAGGTTAGTCTTTGTTTCAAATGCAATCAAAAATATTTTAAATACTTTTCAATGTGATTTCTATACTAAGAAATTATTGGACCCTGTCATGTTTTCACCATCCTGTACAATTCCACAGACAAGCAAGTCGAGGTGGCCGGGTGTGAATACTTCCTGTATGGTTTCATCAGTATCTTATTTCACTATCAGGGCACCCTTTGGAAAGCAAGTGGGAACGGAGTTCGGTTTACATTGCCTTTCATTAAGTTGCCATTTAATTGGAGACTAAGCAAATATATTTGGTGTCTCTCAAGATATATATGATGGAAATTCAATTAGGCCCACTCCAAGTCTTTCAGAAGGTACAAAGATTTTTTTCAAGAGTGATTGTGTTCGGAATACAAGATGAAAACGTGGCACGACAAACACATAATTATTTATTTAGTGGAAAGAAGAACAATGTCTTTGTGGCATCTTCCATGCAGGTCCAACAGTGTTGCGGTGGCGCTGGAGAATGGTGCTTTGAGCCTTCTTTGTTCTGGTTAAGCAAAGCACTGACTGAGATCAATGCTTTTCAAAGTAAACATGGGTCATTAAGGAATACCCACCACCCACCTAGGGCTCATCTCATCGACCACCTCTGGAGGAAGGAACGATGGAAGGATGAGAACAAAAGCAAACAGAGTACATAGCACTGACACATGGTTTGAATGCAGTGTGAACATCTAAGACTGTTTGACTGTCCTGTTAGGGGAGGTCTTCTGTATCATTTCAGCTATAGGCAGGGAATTGGGACTCCAAATGCCGCTATATTAGAATTGCAGTACGCGTAATTAAATATGCATAACTTACAGTGCTCTAGTTTGTTGCTGCATTGTTGAGCGATATCAGTTTCAATGACGGTGATTGCAGTTAGAAACTCCCAAAATCTCTCTCAATATCTCTATGCCTCGTAACAAACAAAATTCCTAGCGGCTACATGTCAGAATGCCTGCTTGAAGAAGTGTTAATCGAAGGTAGAATAACTTTGGTAAAGCAAGGCAAGGCAAGGCAAATTTATTGTATAGCACATTTCAGTACAAAGACAATACTTTACATGATGAAAATATAGGAAAATAAAAACGGAATAAAAGCAAGTTGGAATAAATATAGAAACAAAAATAAACATGGGAAATAGAAACTAAAAGCAAATATTAAAAACAGTTGGACTACAAGTTTAACTAATGATGTTTCAGTAAAACAGTTTAACTAGAACAGTCAAAGTCAACCCTAAACAAATGTTTTAAATCTGATTTAGAAGAACGTCAAGGATTCCAGCACTTTTACAGTTTTCTGGAAAACTGGTAGCCTGAGTGCTGGTCGGCCTTTTATGTTTATGCATTTGACCTTAGAAATAAACGTCTCTGGAACACTTTCCATTTACACTTAAATGTATTAAGGTTGAATCATCATCTTGCCATTGTCTTTTGTTTTGTTGCTGTTTTTTGTTGCTCTCAGCATTCTCAGAGAAAACACCCCCCAGTAATACTACCAACATAAACTGGCAACTGAACGATCAGGTGTGAGCAGTTTCCAAAATGTATCTAATCTATAAATTGCCATGACACAGGAGAAACCACTTATCTTTTAACTCAAACATCTAAAAAAACATATTTAAAAATGTATCAGACTTAACAATTATTCTTTTTAGTCTATGGAAATATGCAGCCAATTGCGCTGTAATCATCTTGAGTTTCAAGGAGGCTCACTGTGTGTCACAAATGGTGCTTTTCTTTGAGTATTGCATGCTATTTATCTGTGGACTCACCCCCCCCCCCCCCCCCAAAAAAAGTGTTTGCATTTGTCACCACTTAAGGATGCTTTTAACTCTCCTTTGCTGATTATCCTTCAAGAGAAGAAATCACCTCAAACTGCACTGCAAACACATCAATAATTTATTTCTCTCTCATGTTATGGGGGGGGGGGGGGGTGGACGATAGCCCAACAGATTTGAATATATTTGTAGTTAAATTAGAAGCTCATTGAAGAAGTACTAAGTAATAATGACACCTACTATAGTGCTTTAAATCAGAACGACATACAAAATAGATAGCACTCATACTCTCATATGATTGGCTCAGGAACCAGGAAGTAAACACAGGCTACACTCTGCAGCGAAGCAGAAAGGAGAAAATTTGAAAGCAATTTTGAAAGGAGAAAAGGTTGACTAAGGCATTGTTGATGGAGAGCATTGATTGTTTATAGAGAATGTTACTTCCATCTCAGGTTACAAATGAGGATGGTTTTGTTTAATTTTACTTGTAAACGTCTCTCTTTTGTCCTTTAATTTAACTGTAAAATGAAAAATAAGCCACGACTAACAGCAATTTATATTTTAGTCACTGAACTACATAAAATGAAACACAGCTCTTCTTATTCACTGACATGCACCAAATTGTGTCTGTGTGTGCATATTATCTAAAATAAACCAGGCAAACGCAACACTTTGAGTGTAACTTTTAGAGGCTGGATGTCAGAAAATGAGCGATGATTACGAGCTACTTTCATAGTGTGTCACAGTGTGATCTCTCTTACTGTGTTGTGTTAAGTTAAGTTAAGTTAACTTAACTTAACTTAAGTTAAGCCAGACAGATAAATAAAATACCCTGGATATGTTGCCCTCAAATATGTTTCCTGTGGAAAACTTCTGGATATCCAGCCAGTCGCCAGATTTCGATTTACTCATGACCTCTTAGCGATTTCATAAGTTACATCAAGCATATTTGAAAGGTTACAGATTTTAGCTCTCTAAAGACACTTCCATTTGTCTTGTGAGACACAAGAGGTTATGATATGTGCTTCGCTGACAGTGTTATCAGGGAATCGCAGAGGAAAGAAAGCACTCTAAAGACTCCTTTGGAGGTTCAGTGTTTGTTGACACCATGGCTGGTAAATTGGTCATGTGGTCGTGCATGACTGAGCCTGTTCAATTGAATCTGTCGAAAATGGATTTAGGTGGCAGCTTTTTGCCCCGTTTTACCTCCTCGCCACCACGGCTGCCAGACACGATGCTGTCGCAATATTGTTTTCTCCCTCCTCCTCTCGGCTTCCTGCAGATCGCGGCCTTTCTCGCAAACAAAATTAGCACAGGCAGAGAAAACTCTCCTGACCTCCATCACCTTTCTCCCCCCCACCCATTCTTTCACTTCTTGTGTCATACCTATTTTTTTTTTCTTCCTTGTGGCCACTTTCATTTCCAGTCTGCAGTTGCAAGAGAGCAGCTGATTGAGCTTGAAGCTATACAGCTGATCAGTTGGGTATTTTTAAAATGAAAAGTAGCGGCAGTGTCAATCATTTATGTGTTTACTCTTCAAACATGTCTTCAATAAAAGTTTGATTTACTTTGTTTCAATTAAAACATTTTTTTCTGTCCGAACCAAAACTGTGTGGTCAGTGATAAAGAGTTTCTCCGAAC